>NW_027248281.1:9313762-9613762 GCF_041260155.1 Ptychodera flava
TTCACCATGATTGGTATCAAAAATCCCTCAAATTTATCTATGTCATTACTCGGAACGTGCCAGGCAAGAGCAAAGTGTACATATTCAGAACGGCAGTTTGATCGTTAAGGGACAAAATCGCCAATTTTCTACAAATTTTTCGATAGCAAAATTCCTCAGTCAAATCAATATTGGACCCAAATAGTGACCATAGATGGCTTAAAGGATATATAAAAGCGCTTCTTGCTCTTTACAGCAATGTTCAATGCTTACCTTGGCGTCCGAACGATTTGAATTAACTGCCATGGTTGAACCCCATATACATATTATATTATAATAAATTAATACGCACACTACTTCAGATCATCGTTTGGAAGAGTGCGTGAGCGGCCTGTAACCTTCATACAATATTAGTACATGGACAACGACGAACACACGACAAAATGAACTACTGTGAAATAGTAAAACTTACATGTAAAAGGGACTATGCTATTTATCGAATGACACGAACTGTGAAACAGAAATAATACCATGGACCCAATTGTTCTATTATAAAGCTAAAACCATGTAAGATTGCTACCGTGTGTTCGTGACACTGATAGTGAAACAGTTTACAGAGTCATACATTTTCTTTGCATTTTATGGTGAGCAAATCTTGATCATAAACCTGCATCTTCGTAGACTTTTACTTAGCATTTTTCAAACATGTCATTCCATGTTTTTTTTCAAACATGGCATGATCCAGATGATCGAACATTGAAACATCGCACCCGGAAGTGCGAATGAACGTTGGTGACATCGTAGAACTGCCGAGTACTATCGATCGTTGGTTACCTCTGAACACACAAAGTATTTGCAAATGTTATTAGGGAGCATTCGTTATTTACGGAGAGGGGGGGGCCGGTGGAATTTGAGCGACAAATGAAACGTAAAATGCGACCCACCTCCAAATCAAATTTCTAAAATTTGACCCCCCCTCGATTCATCAATTGTAAAATGTGATCCCCCCCCATGAAAAAAACAATCATCAGATTTGATTTATTAACCCTTCGCACCCTGTGGCCCCGGGCTGAAAAAGTTTCCTCATATACTAGAGAATCAAAATTTTTGGTGAAATTCCAAAATCAAATTTCTTGCACACACATGAACTTGTAATCGCTCTAGTCTAATCAAGTACACTAAAATCAATAATCAAGAGTACATAAATACACAGATTTACCTAGTTTTATATTGGAAAAAATTATTCATAGTTTCCATATAGACAAGATAGTGAATCAACATTTCGGTGACATTCCGAAATCAAATTTCTTGCACAAACATCCACTTTTTACCACCCTAGTCTAATCAAGTAAATTAATATCAATAATCAAGCACACATAAATACACAGATTTAACTAGTTTTGTAATGGAAAAAAATTGTTCATAGTTTCCTCTGACAAGATAGTGAATTAACAATTCGGTGAAATTCCAAAATCAAATTTCTTGCTCACACATGCACTGGTAACTACCCTAGTCTTATCAAGTACATTAATATCAATAATCAAGAGTCTATAAATACACAGATTTAGCTAGTTTTGTATTTAAAAGAATTATTCATAGCTTCTCATAGATTATGTATGGAGGACCTGTGTATTTTCTATTTTGCCTGGGAGTTCTTATGTGTTATCATTGTATACCCAGGCAGTCCAAGACGGGAACTTTCCAGAGAGTGTTTTACGTTGCATGCTGCACTGGCACTGGAAGGTTTGAGTGTCAGCGTGTGCTTTTTAAGTCAGATATTTCTCTATTTTGAGTCTTACTCAAGTCAGCAGATATGTAAAGAAACCGGTGAGTAGCAGAGATCGAATTTTATGCGGATCGGACTGTTTATTTAAACCCTATGCCATCCTCTACTTAGTCGATGGAACAAACATTGCTCACACAAGTGAAAGCCGTGCCGTATATTTGCAATATACGCACTGCACGTTAAGATGATAATATCACCACAAGTTGAAAGCTGATCTTTCTGCAGCAAATTGTGTGTTAACTGTGAACTTTGTTCCGTTTATGAGTGCAGTCAGATGTCTGAGATTGTCATGAGAACATTATTTATGATCGTTCCACTGAACTTTTGTCGATGCGCGGAGTTAGCAGAGGAAGACAGATTAGTTCGGCATGTACATGTCCCGACCGGAAGTGTTAAAACAAAGATCTAAGATGGCTGCTCCAATGGTAGCTGAACTGGACGCTGCTTAGCAGTGAATTGTCGTGTGTTGTCGCCGACTTTCATGTGCAGACATTACACGGGACTTACAATTGTGCTCATCATCGAACATTAGTTAAAGTCGCGTGTGAACTATTTGTGTTTCCAGCCGCGTGGTCAAGTCTGAGGTACCTCTGCGGTAACGTTAAGTTTTCCATAGAAATTGTTAAGCATTTAGAAACGGTTTGAACAGAGTTTTTTGTTCTGAAAGTGTGTTCGACTCCTGCCGTCGGGAGGTCGATCAGTACGGTTATTGTTACCGTGGAGTTATATTTATAGTTTTGAAGTACGGTTTTACCATTTTATATGTAGACCCTGATATTTGACACAATATAGTAATATACAGAAGTTGTTTGTTACATTATATGACTGTGTTGGTTCCTCATTTCATGCCCCATGCTGTGTAGCCCTGCGTACAGGTGTGTGCACATGTGTTAAATTCCCAGCATTATATGGCCTCTACCAAAGCCCTGCAATGGTCTTTGAACAGACTTGAGGTCTCTGCGGCCTGGATTGGACTGCAATGAAGACTAAACGGTCTTTTTGGCCGTAATTCTGCTCTATTGGGGCAAACTCCTTTCCCTGCCTACCATTACCTCCTAACCAATCCCGAAAAGATGCTATTGACTTCTCCTAACGTTCAAAACCGCTCATTTTCTGAAACATAACATACTCGACAAGTTGTTTACCCATGGAGATCCCCATTTTGAATCTCGCTGCAGAGACCCCAGTTATCTCCACAGACCGTTGCACGGCTGTGGTGGAGGCGTATACGCCAGGAACACACAGACCTGTACTCAGGGCTACATGCTCTGTTGCTGCTCTAGAGAGGTTAACGCCAGTCTCGGACTTGTTGGCCCTGCTAGAGAAATAAATTTGGCTGAGCTTTGGTCGGTTATTATTCTGCCGTCTCGAAACATCGGTTACACAAGCAACATTTCGGTGAAATTCCAAAGTCAATTTTGTTTTCCATAACTCAATACAAACCTTTGTAAAATTTAACCCCCCCTTCAATCATTCATTGCAAAATTTGACCCCCCCCCTAAAAAGTGGTTTTGTAAAAGTCAACCCCCCCCCCCCGATTTCCACCGCCCCCCTCCCCGTAAATAACGAATGCTCCCTTAAACGGGGGATTCTCTCTGCTGCATGTAATTATTTGTTGAACTGTATTTCGAACCACTAGTGAGCACATGGATGGCAATGACCGCGACTTCAAATAGCAGCACTCGCCCTTGTCTGCCGGTCACTTGCATCGCAAGGCAGTTTTTACAGTGAATAGTGTTTGCTGCATTGACTGATAGTGGTTTGCCTGACCGCTAAACAAAAACAAATAGCCGCTTTTCTGCTTACAGGAAATCGGCCTTGATCGCTAATTGCTGTGAATACGTAAAAGTCATGACACGAACAGGGACACATCGTTTGAACCTTTATCTTAGACTTGATCTATGTCGCCTGGCTTTCCTCGGCAGCTGAGTTACTATAGCCGTCAAGCAAAGCGTTTGCCCCATGACTACGCAACAGCCTGCCATTAGTTTGTCGATCTGCTGATGTTTATTCCTTCAGTTTTGAAGTATGCACACAGACTTGGAGCAAGTCTATCTTTATCTGCACAAATTTGTGTTCGCCGGTACAGTGAAACCACAAGACTGATTCACAGGACATGCACCACTATTGGAGGCCTATAGCCGGTAACACACACCCCTGCAACGCTGACTCTGAGCTGCAGAACATTTTTGTATGGACGAAGCCTGGGTTGAAACCTATTCCAGGAGTGAATAATATTTCTGGAGATGAAGCTCTTAGTCTCATAATTGTTTCTTTTAGACGTGATAAGAAAAAGTAGAAGTATGTCTGCAGTATCTTACGGCATATTCACGCAGTCATGACCGGGGCATACAAAACATGCAGTAGTGCACATAGCCCTGTGTACATGTCTGTGTGTTCCCGGCATTATACGGCCTCCCCACAGCCCTGCAACGGTCTATTGAGATAACTGGCGAGATTAAAATGGCGATCTCAATGGGTAAACAATTTGTCGAGTATGTTCTGTTTCAGAAAAACGAGCGGTTTTTGACGTTTGGACAAGTTGATCGCATTTTTTCTGGGGGGGAGGGGTTAGGAGGTAAAGGTAGGCAGGGCAAGGACTTTGCTCCTGATAGAGCAGAATTTCGGCCAAAAAGACCGTTTTTTCGTTGCGGTTCGGATGCAGACTGCAGTCGCCAGTTATCTCCATAGACCGTTGCAGGGCTGTGGTGGAGGCTGTATAACGCCGGTAACACACAGACCTGTAAGCAGGGCTATAGTGCACAATGCACGCGTCAGTTGCCAAAGTATAGTGCTTCAATCTGGCGATCACCTCAATGCTAACGTGAAAGTCTGCAGAAGTTTCTTCCTTTCTATGCCCACAGTCCATGGGCAAGTAAGTCTACACTGAGGCACAAACGTGAAAAAACAATCTGCTTTTAATAGGTCACAGTGAGCGAGAGAGACTGTGAATAAACACTGTCGTCGGCAAACGGCTCCGTGATTGTTGCAGCTTGTACTCTTGTAGGCATTTGAAATGCCCTTTCGAAAAATGTGCTCTTTTGCAGCAAAGAACCGTGTATCGAAGAACAAGATTGGTCAAGGTCTGCATGCAAAGCTGACCGTCAAAATGTAACTTCAGCAAACGGCATCGATAGTAAGCTTAGGTGAATCCAGAACACTGCGTTCTTGACCTGGAGCCATATAATTATAAGCGGGACGTGTCAGTGTGTTGGTTTTTTTTTCACACGCGGATGCTCACACTACTCACAGCGGTGAACAGCCGAGTTGTTGGTCATGACCAACAATTCTTTCTCGCGATGGTTTTATCTATCGTGTCTAAAACCGGGATGAAATATATGCATGGTCACCTATTCATTCAGTATCTTTCAACATGTCAAACAATATAAATAGAGTCTCGTATCAAACAAAATTCATGAAAAATGGGCGACTTTGTCCCTCTAATGAGATCCAGTGTTAAGTACGAAGTATTGTTTTCGGGGACCGCTTGGCAAACACTGCGGCCCAAAGGCGCCCTATTTTGGGCAATATATATTTCACCACGCATACGTTGAGTACGCGTACAGAGAGTTAAATCCACCTTCCGCGTCGTGTTGAAAATTTCGCCGGATTTCCTCGCTGCACAGCAAAATATTGAGGAAAAAGTTGCATACCCTATTTCCTTGACATGTTGCCCTTTCAATTATGTTATTTTGGCAAGAATATCACGGACAAATTGCTAAAATACCTAAGCGACAATAGTCATATGTAAAAGTACGTGAAAACACAGCTAACAGCACTAACGATGATTAACTCGTCATTTCATAAAATAAGACGAAAACTCAAAAAAATAAAACCATAGAGTTTTAGTCACCATTCATGAGATGTGTGATCTCAAATGTTGTAAAATATGACAGCGAAATGAAAGAGTTAAACCACCGGTTTTTTCAGATGTATTTTTCATTTTACGATACGGCGAATAACCTCGAGTTCCCATAGAAAACAATGGCGTCTAATGTACACACACATTGCAAACTTCTCGCCGGTTCAAATTCCTCAATTCTGAAACAATGGCGGTGAAAATTGGCGCTGTGATCCTCTGGTTGACATACAAAATTCCTATGATTCTAGATTTTTGAATTTCACAACAACACTTATTTATTTTGCATTGTATTTATTCTGATCACTGAAATATACTCCTGCTGTCAATAAAATGGCGATCTGACAGCGTTTACATATACAGAAGGAGGGTCGTAAATGGACGCATTTTAATCAGTAAGCGTCTCGTAAGTTGTACAGACTAAATACCTGCCAAGTTGTTGTAGTGTATACACAGTTTGGGCGAATATGAACGATGAAAACTGCAGGAAATTGAAAAATAACACAGAACGGAGGCGACCCGGCACAGAGTCTCCACTGTCGTCGTGCAGTGAACGTTATCGATCGATATCCTTTTGTCCGAAATTGATACATTGTTGTCTTGCTCACTTGCAGGTCGTTCCCTGCTCACACTGGCGCCAAACTTGGCAAAAGTGCGCAAAAATATGCTGAAACGTAAAAGTATTACCAAAACTGAAAAAAGTGTCGTCGATTTAATTTGAGTACAAGAAACCAACAGATACGTTTATGGTATGGCTTGTACGTCAATATATATATGGGTAAATGTGGAAATATTCATGAGATGACCTGATTACACGAGCGGCACGCGAGCAGATGTCGATCGATATACTATTGAAAATAAATTGATACAATGTTCACTGTCGTCAATAGCAACCGACTGAAGCGCTCTCAGGTAGGAAATATGCTTCGCGGAATACTGCTCAAATAGGCATCCTTTTGGCCCGCAGTGAAATGTGACAAACTTAATATATTCCAAGATAGATCGCACTAAGAAACTACAGCAGTTGCCTGTCCCGTTTTTCGACGGTCTATGCTTTGATCATGCACGAACTGAGGGTACCGCTGACTCAGTAGCCATCACGAACTGAATCGGACTTGGCTTCGTTGTTCAGTGGTAAGTATAGATAACTTTTATTCAGATAATGATAGTATTCTTAGTCAACAAGTTCACATCGTGTCTGTTACTTAGCACTGTGCCATGCCAGTCATGCGTACGGCCACTGGCACTGTGATAACAGTTGATTATGTGAATAGCATACTGTTTGTTTGTTTTTTGTTTGCTTGTTGTTTAATTATCATAATTATTTATTTAGATATAAAATACAGAATGGTATTTCTGTTCATGTTTGTCATTTTCTTACTAACCTGGCCATTCATCAATAAAGAGCTGTGTTTTTGTTATTTTATAGCATACAAGTATGTATTGACGAAATGACAATAAAATTTCTGATACAATCCCTCAAATGCATGAAACAGACCCCCTTTGCGCTGAGATAAGAAGTTAGTACTGCTATGTCCACCACTCTATCTCAGTATACACTCTCTTATTATACAGTGTTAGTATTCAGGTAGTGTGTATTTAGAGAGAGTGATGCACTCATCTAGCACATATATGAAGCAAAATTCACATATACAGCATGGCTTTGCCTTTATGCCAGCACTTTGGCATCAGTCTGCTATTTCTTTTCAGAACAGTTTGGAAACCAGACAAATTTTGTATAGGGTTTATCTCTGCATTTCATTCAGTTTCCCTTTTTCATACAATTAATAAGATTGATTGTCTCCCTTCATGTTATAATACATGTACATGCATTCCTCAAGTTGCACCGATATCACACTTGTCACTCTACACTAAAAGCGATGGTATCTTACTTTGACACTGTTTGCTTTCATTTATTTTTCCTTCTGCAGTAAAAAGTAAGAACAAAATGTGTCGAAGTGTGTTTAAGCACAAACAAATATTTGATGTAAAATTATATGTCCAGTTATTCTGTTGCTAGTGAACACTAACTTCATACAGTGTGTTTGAATATATTTTCTCATCCAACACAACATGTTGTTAACAATGTCCGATGTCATTTTGACAAATAGATAAAAGGCCCATGAGCTGCAAATCGGCAAACCTTGTCCATGCCCAAGTAACTCTAATTTCTTCAGATATTAATTGCAATCTGCAAATATCGTCATTAACTATGCCTCAATAATGTATGCTTGTGGCAGAATAGGCAAGAAATTGAACAGATTTTTTTGTTCATTTTAAATTTCCCGCCATTTTCAAAATCTTGCCATGTTATGTGAAAAATGGAGACTTTTTCGTTAATTGAGTGAATACCTTTCCCTCCTTTCAGTGGGTTGCACCATGTTGTATTTGTAAAGATTCAAATGTGTACATGCACCATTTATGCTGTTTGTCATGTAGTTGTAGGTGGCCATACTTAGGTGCAGCACCCTCTTATTATTTGCCATACTGAAACACCCCCATGCAGTAACCCTCAATGGATAATTATACTTGAGTAAACATCTCTGAGTAAGAACTTTTCTATGAACTCATTTTAATCTAGATACCATGAAAATAATGCCAAAAGTTGCAGCTCATGTGCCTTAAAGAACTTAGTACTTCAGTTGTCAATAATGTTATGATGTTTTTAACATTACATATGCGCATGTCATGATTTTCAGGGTAAACCGAGAAACAATATTTTACTAAAAGAAGAAAAAAAAACTGAAAAACATATCTAATTGCTACAATATCTTTAGCATGTTAACCTTTTCTTTCACAAATATCGGCATACATGTAATACTGTCGATTGTTAATTTACAATCATTTGTTTACCTTACTCTACGTTAATCACCTCTTTATTTTCACTGAAAGTTTGACATCACACTTGGCATAACACTAAAATTATCAGTCAAGGATAGCTTACAATTACAGTGTACATATCAGATTAAACCACTCCCAATAAAGAAAAACAGATTGCAATTATAAACAGTGCTTATGAATTTGACTTTTCTCTTCAGTGCATACAGGAACCATAAATATTTTCTGCAGACTCCAAGACACATCACATACTTTACAGTGTATCCTGTGACAGACTGAATGAGTGATCCCTTGGAGCTTATCTCTGATTTCAAGCCACATGGAATAGAGATCTACAAGTACATTGTAACTGGAACAGCATGTCTTGAACATACATTATGAATTTGATGATTTGACAAGGGAGTTTCGCAAGTGAAATCCTAGGTATGTGAGAGTTAATTGCTTTTATGTCCCATATGGCCACATATATGTGTAAATGGAAGCTATTCTTATAGGTTGGAAAAAATTGCCCGCCTGTCTGTATGTATGTATCCGTGTTTCCGTTATTGCAAAATCTTGCGTATTTTAGGCAAAATTGTTTTGAAATACAAACAAAATCATGTCTGCGTAAACTAATACGCATTGACATGCACACTACATTCTATCCCTCCAAGAGATGTCTTAGTGTGCAGCTTTACTCAAGCAATGTGGTGGGGAGTCACGAAAGTTGTGTCATCTTAAAAGGGGGTTCATCAATTTTTTTGGTGCAATTGTTAGGGTGGGTTAACTTATTTTGACTGATGCGCAGGAAGAATTTGCCGGCCCACCCTGGGCCATAATAACTGATCGATCCCTAATGCCCATTTGAATAGCGTGAAGTGTGGACTCTCAAAACTTCTCGTCTGTTCAGAACTTCTGTGCTCACAACTTCTTCGTCTGTTCATGATCCTTTTAGTAACCGTTGTCTAGCTGTTTTTTGACGTGATGTCTAAATCGAATTTGAGGTTGAGTGTTACTAGGAGAGTCAGTCAACTACAACTATGGAAGTCACTGGTGGAGGTCGGGAACGCGCCAAAACAATAATATTGTGAAGTAAATGAATAGACGGTTCAACCAGTCTCCAATCTTCAAAGAATTTTATTTACCAACTTTTCGGTGACACATAAGTCACCTTTTTCAGGATAACACTGATTAAAGGAAAACAATACATAACGATAAAATTCAACAATGCTAAAATCTGCACAAGACAAAATACAGTACAATAAAAAGGATTGCAAAACATCATGGAGTGTGTAAAAAGTTCAAATAAAATTTGGTTTGCGTGGAGAAATGCTAAAAACTTAGTCTGAATGCTAAAATTCTGTGCCAAAGAAAATAAAAACAGGTAAAAGTTTGGGTTGTAACTAACCTTCAAGAGTGCGTAAAAAGGCCTGCGTGTAAGCCTGTCCAGCTGGATGACAAGTACTGATGAGTGAGAATGGTGGACCCCCTAGGACTGTGGTTTGGAAAGGGTAGGGCAAAGGGCTCCTCAGTAAAACAGGAGAGAGGAAAACAAAAGAACATCGAGGGTGTCCAGGAGACGGGAAAATGGGCTCTAAACTTCACGAATGTTAATACCGTAGGGTGTTAGTGTGTTGAAAAGGGTGATGAATTTAAGTTCATGAAGCCGTGTTTGACAAGTGCTGATGATGTGTATTTTACATAGACCACTGGCTTGAAAGTTCGACAGGTGATGATGTGGTTGATTAAAATGTGTAGAGACAGGGGTAGGTTTGTGTTCTAAATCACAATTACTTCACCTTTACAGATTTTTTTCTTGCAAGTTCATGTAACGGCCAGGGATCGAAGGTAGCCCCATCATATTGTCATGTAGCGTGGTTGTGATATAGCTATTGTCAGATGCGTACACTCTGTGGCGTGGAACGTCAGGGCAGTAGACGTAAAAGAGAAGGCAACGATACACAGAAATATACTCTAAGTCGTAGCACTTTATTCAGCTGAGTAACATAAAGTTACACGGTAAAACTTCTATGTCTCACACTAGTCTAATAATAGGTGTCAGTCACGGTCAGTGTCGTCTCGAGCGTCGCAACAGGTTCTTCAAAGACATGGTCCACCACAGTCAAACAGACTGGGCTTCTCACTGAGGTCAGTGCGTCAAAGTCTCAGAGCGTCTACATCTCTGTACAGGAATGCATCAAGACGTGAAGTGAAGTGAAGTGTCTCTCTGTCTAGAATGTGTACAACTTAAATCGTCTCTAAATCTGCATATTGTCATGCCTTTGGTATGCATCTATAATTAACTAAAAGAGAGTCGGCAGAAGTGAAAGATAGGAAAGGTCGCTGTCATCAGTACATCTGTCAACATAACGCAGGAGGTCTGGCTTAAGTGTCCGGTCGATGTTAATGACTTAAGCTGTTGTTAAAACAATACGTTCACTAAACGGTTACATCTAAAGGTCACGAAAATAAACAAGGGAATCGTTCTCACGATGCACCACGTGCAGAAGGGGTTACTATAGGTCACAGTTATTGTCATAAATTAAAGTCATATCGAATGGCTACGTCACAATATGCTAATTTGGCCATGGGTAAATTAGAAAGAAATTTTTGACACAGCAACCCTAAAACCCACAAGATGGTGTCGTTTTATTGACGACGTTCGTTTTATCTGGACCCATGGTATCACAGAACTCAACAAATTTTATCTACACTGCAATAATATACATCCCACCATCAAATTCACTATGGAATACGGGACGTGTGACATTCCTTTCCTTGATACTAACATGACCATAGCTAACAATAAAATCCAAACTTCTCTCTATAGTAAACCCACCGACAAGCACACTTACCTCTTGCACACGTCCTGTCACCGTAAGCATACTTTCAAGTCTATTACCCGCAGTAAAACGTTACGTTATCGCCGAATCTGTTACACAGACACCATTTACGATGAGGCTACCAAAGATCTTTTAAATCACTTTACAAACAAAGGTTATCAACCAACTACAATCCGTGTTAAAATAGACAAAATTCGTAACTTAGACAGGAAGGACCTCCTTTCCAACAATTCCAATACTGACAAAAATACTTCCAGAATTCCCTTTGTCACCACATTTTACCCAGGTCTTCCCAAAATCTCCACTATCCTCAAAAGACACTAGGGAATCATTACTAATGACAATGAAATAAAAAAGGCCATCCAGGAAATCCATATCACCGCCTTTAGACAACCCCCCAACCTCCAGAAACTACTTGTTAAAGCCAAACTGAATAAATCATTCAATCATAGCACAAGTGGTCGACCAAACGATGCGGCCACTGTAATCAATGTAATTTCATCACTGAAACTAATACACTTATCAGCACGTCCACTGGCCAAACTCACAATGTCTCTGGTAACATAACATGCAACACACGCAACCTTATTCATATGATCACCTGTCATAAATGCAACAAACAATACATAGGAGAAACTAAACGTGAACTTACAAAAACGCATATATGAACATATCTACAGCATTCGTACTCACAAACTTACCCCTGTCTCTATATATTTTAATCAACCACATCATAGCCTGTCGCACTTCCAAGCCAGTGGTCTATGTAAAATAAACACCACCAGCACTCCTCAATGACGGCTTCATGAACTTAAATACATCACCCTATTCAACACACTAACACCCAACGGTATTATCATTCGTGAAGGCTAGAGCCCATTGTCCATCTCTTGGACACCCTCGATGTTCTTTTGTTTACTAAGGAGCCCTTTGCCCTACCCTTTCCGAACCACAGCCCTACGGGGTCCGCCATTCTCACTCATCAGTACTTGTCATCCAGCTGGAAAGGCTTTCACGCGGGCCTTTTTACGCACTTTTGAAGGTTAGTTACAACCCTAACTTTTACCTGTTTTTATTTTCTTTGGCACAGAATTTTAGCATTCAGTGTATGTTTTTAGCATTTCTCCAGGGAAACCAAATTTATTTGTACTTTTTACTCACTCCACGATGTTTTGCAATCCTTTTTAGTCACCAATTGTACTGTATATTAAATTGTGCAGTGTTTAGCATTGTTGAATGTTATCGTTATGTATTGCTTTCTTTTTATCAGTGTTACTTTGAAGAAGGTGACTTATTAGTCACCAAAACGTTGGTAAATAAAGATTCTTTGAAGATCGGAGACTGGTTAAACCTTCTATTCTTTTACTTCACTCGGATTTGGATTATTTTAATGCCAAAACGTGCCCGCCAACAAACGCGCCGCCTGGCTTCGTAGAGCAAGAAGGCTACTTGAAAAAGCACAAAGGTGGATGGAAACAAGCGACCCCGTTAAAATTCCTGAGAGATCAATTTCGGGTTCATTGCCCTACCCTGAGACTTGCTGTAACTTGCGTTCTAACAAACAGGTCGCAATTGGCCATAATTACTAAGTAAAGATTCATTTCAGGGTCACATCTTCAAAGCTTTGATAAAGCACCCCCCGTAGCGTAATTGTCAGTCATCGTAAGAATCCATGAGTGAATTTTACGGATCTCTTTTTGAGTAACCAGATTATGGTAAAAAAAAATTATCAAGTCTGCTGGGGTGCCTAGCGTAATGAAGGAGAGAAGTTAAAGGATTTTGTGAGTTAGTTCAGCAATCGCTTACCACTTGAAGGATTCGGTCAGTGGGTTCAGAAATCGCTGAATAGTTGAAGGATTGAGCGAGTGAGTTCAGAAGTCACTAACCACTTGAATGTCAGTGAGTGGGTTCAGAAATCGCTGACTAGTTGAGGGATTCAGTGAGTGGGTTCAGAAATCGCTGACCACATGAAGGATTCAGTGAGTGGATTCAGAAATCGCTAGACTTTTGAATGCCAGTGAGTTGGTTCAGAAATCGCCAAGCTGAATGTGGATGACTAGTAGAAAAATTCGTCCAGTGGTGTAAGAAAACGGATCTTAATTTTTACATGCATTACGTGCCATAATTATGTCATATCTTCTGTACAGACACTGACTCTACAGAGGTATATTGGATTGTATATTTCCCAACATTTACAAATTCACCCCTGTCTCCAATAATGAAGCTACCAAGCATGTAATTCAATCACCGTGGTATTTAAAAGTCCAGCGGGGACTGAGATATCAGCGATGACTTGCTTAAATTAATAAGGCCAGGAAAATAAAAAAATTGTTTCTCATCCTTGCACTTGTCAATTCAGACCCGCTGTGTCAACTTTTTTCTGCTCGTGAGGAAATAAAAAATACCGTCAAGGACACTATGTGCTCACATTCGGTTTGAATTGGTCCATTGGAGAAATATTTAAACCAAGAAAAACAAGAATGACAAAAGCAAATAAGGTCTCCAACTTAGGTACTGGAGGTCATCTTTAGGAACATGCATATCAACTTCTATAGCAATGGGACAAGCAGATCCTAAATACATAAGCAAATGTCAACAACAAAAACAGAGAAGGCTTGATAAAAAGAAAAGGTGGGAGTGGGCAAAAAATGCACAAGGGATCTGGTAAAAAAGTAATGCTGCATCATCGATCTTCTAGACCCTACCCCCTCCTGAATATCAAATGTTCCACCCCTTGGTATTACATAAGACCAAATGACAGGAAGTACATTTACAACCTTGGAGATTTTTAATTAATGCCATGAGTGTTATCATTCTAATGTAAACAGCACTTAAGTTAGTTACAGATAGTGAAATGCCTTCCACTGTGGGCGCTGATTACAACATCTGGAATTATCCTGGATCCAAATTTCTCATCAGTTCTTGTATGTCTTACAAAGAAAAGTTGCAAAAATTGGTCCAAAATGAAAAAAATCCACCTCAGCTTTGTTTTCTGGATCAAATTTTCCTACAAATTAGTACCAAATATGACAAATTATGTTCACAGCCTTCAAAATTGTCTCACAACATATCCTGGGTTGGTGTAGGTCATTTAAGGTCACAAACTGAGAAAAGTACCTAAAATATACAAATTTTGGGGTTTCCCAACACTTTGAGCAGAAAATTTATCTAATAACATCTTTCGGGACTTAATACCAAATTACAAAGCTATCAAACAAGGGACTTTATACCAAATTACAAAGCTATCAAACAAGTAATGTTGAGATAAAGTTTTCTTGACCAAAAATGACAATATTGTCTTAAAAATACAATTTTTTATATTTCAGGACAATTTCCACATATCTAACTATTGTCATCTCTGCACGTCTGTGTACCAAATATGAAAGCTGTCTGTCCAGGGGTTTTAAAAAGGAAATACTGTCTAAGATTTTTTGACCAAAAATGACAAAATTGCACAAAAATAGTAATTTTCCCAATTTTGTCATAATTTCAACAAATTAGAAGAGTAACACCCTCGCAAAGATCCAACTCAAATTTGAGAGCCATTGGGCTGGCGGTTTCAGAGAAGAAGAATTTTTACTGAAAATGAGAAAAATCACAAAAAAATTCAGCAAAAATACATAATTAAGGATATCTTCACAATATTCATAAAACTGTATAAGGTTTACCTAAGGTACTTGCACACAAATTTTCAAAGCAATCAAAAAAGCGGTTCTTGAGTTATTAATTCTTAACCATTTTCACATTTTGTAAGCTCATTTGCATAATTTTGGCAATGCAGACTTCATTTGAACAAAATCATATCTATAGCACAGGATGCATCCACACATCAAATACCAAGCTGAAACGTGCAGCGGTTTGCGTGTTTTTGATGTTGACGGACATACTGTACGTACATACATACATACATACATACATACATACATACATACATACATACATACATACATACATACACACACACACATACATACAGACGCCATCGACTTCAGCCTATACGATAACTCACATTGGTAAAACCAAATGTGAGCTAAAAATGAAAAAAGACCCGCAAAAATATGTGACCATGGTGGATAACACAGTGCTGTATAAAACAGAACTGTAAACAAAATAACTGACATTAGCATTCCATTCAGAACTGTACACATATGTCACTGTTATATTACGCTGTCAAAACTGTGCATTGCTGCACTAAATGTCAAACCGAAGAAATGTTGTTACAGTGTATGCCAAAATGATAAAGCAACACTGCTGTGCATTTATCTCTGCGTCGCATGCATTCCTATGCTGTTTTCATGTTTTTTGCATGTTCTTGTTGGTTGAAGAATAAAGAAAAAATGAGAGAAAAAAACGTGTCATCGCATCATCTTTGCAATATGTCTAGGATGAGAAACAAACTTTTTATTTTTCTTGGCCTAATAATTTACCAAATATAATAAAGAAATGCAAAGTGTAAATTTGGTGAAAATCTCAATAACTGCGAGTCTCAATTTTATATGCTGTTGATGACTTGTTCAGTAAATGCCCAAAGACCTACAAGCCAGTAATAAGTTGCTGCTTGATGAATTACCAGATATTTTCTTCATTGATTCTATACAGTGCAATATAACAAGAGGACATTGGTAGATTGTTCAAAGAAATTTGATTTACCAGGATGCACAGTGTTGCATAAATATGTGTGTGTAAATTGCAACAGTCGCCAATAATTATCAACCTCAGCTAGGTTTTTGCTGGAATGTGTTCAAATACACTTGACACTATTTATATTACAAGCAAGGGCCCATTAAAGCTATCTAATCTCAAATGTACATCCACGCCACTGTAGAGTTTCGACATTCAGAGAAATCTTACTTTGTTTCCCACTCCCCTTTTGTTTTCATTCAGAGTATGATTCAACGAGTGCATGTACATGTATACAGTATACCAAACAGTAAAGTTGCATAAAAGCCACTTTAATTCATTCTGAATCTTTTTCACTTCTATATCTATCTACGGTAACAACTGTCATGGACTGTGGCCATCTTATCTTCGTAAATAAATTCAACGTATCCTGTAGATTGACAACAATGTGACTGAAACTTGCCTGGCATGTGAAGAAATCATCCTTCAAATTTGCAAAGTCATGAAGACTTTAACACTCAGCATATTTGTTTCTAATGATAGCATTTTTTACGATAAGGTGCAACTATAAGGCACATGTCAATGTTTGCCTGTAAATGAAAAGTGAAATATCTAACTATATTTAGCCAACACAGTATTGCAGCCAGGAAGTGCCCTTGCGACAGCCAGGAAGTGCCCTTGCGACAATGTCCCAAATTCGAACCAACTGTCCTGCATTCTCGCACACTGCAGGTCACCATGGGCACACTCACCAGTCGACTGTGTTGGGTGTAGTCTGAAAGTAATATTATCTGATACTGACAATAACCTTCATTCTGCATGATTATTGTAAGGCTTATATTTTCATACTTTCGGATCTGTGATTATAAGTAATTAAAGTGCTGACCTTGACATTAGAACTTGCTTGTAGTCAGACTGAGCTCTCTGATTGCAAATTGATACGGTATACTAGCTGCTGTAACCTCCACAAATGTAATAATCTCCATAAATGTAATATCAACCATAATTGTAATAAAATGCACCCATAAATGTAACAAAAATCAACCATAAATGTAATAAAAACACCAACCACAATTGTAATAAATGGTAACCATAAATGTAATAAAAAATTACCCATAAATGTAATACTTGTCAACCATAAATGTAATAAATCTATTTTGTCGTTGCAATTGAGGAATTAGCCCTTAAATATTCATCTTTGTAATAAGGAAAGCAACTCCACACATTATTCATATCTTAATTGTTTGCGTTTAGTGTGTTTTGTACATTTGAAAATGTATTTTACGTTTCCCTATTTTGGTACAAAACTGATTGGCCATGGCGAGACACAGCTGTAATCTGAACGTCAGTGCAGTCTCTACTCCAGAGTGGAGGAGACTGTATAACACTACGATCCTTTAACGCCTTTTTATCGAAATTTGCCGTACTTTCTTAATCAGTCGCCTCAAATTCATCCTATGTGGATAAATTGTGTGGAATAATCGATAGATTTTCTGTATTCCCATGTTGTCCCTCTTGATGTTTGTTCCTTCACTGGGGATGTTAGGATGTCTAATTTTGTCCTACCGTGTTCAAGGTATGGTTCATATTGTTTTTACTAGATTTAAACATGGATACATGTTCTCATCAACATGTTTTGTGTCGTAAGTTTCTGTCATAAGGTTGCATATTTCTCTGTATTTGTTCTGACTCATCTGTCATAAACTTTGTGTGGTATCACTGGTTGACTAGTTATTTTGACGCTTCCTCATTATGTAATTATCAGTGTCTAGAACTGCTGTTCCACTTCCATTATCTAACGCTTGGTCGGTACCTCGCCGTTTTCTGATAGTATTCTTAAAGTATTCTATTCTGTGTTTCGGAAAGGAAACCTAGTTTAAGGAAACTATGCAATAGCATTACACTAGTCTTATTAAAGTTATTATTTACTTTGGGCATTGATAAACAAATGATCACATATGCAAGTTCAAGTTTATTACATTTATGGTTGAGTTTTATTACATTTATGGTTAATTTGTTTATTACATTTATGGTTGCAGGTTGTACATCAATGGTTGACAGTTTTATTACATTTGTGGTTGATTTTATTACAATTGTGGTTGATATTACATTTGTGGAGATTATTACATTTGTGGAGGTTACAGCTGCTACATTTCTTGCCTGAAATGCACGGTCCTGGTAGCTTGAATTTTGTTTTATTAAACTAATTTGTAACAGTATACATGTAATACAAAATGTGATAAACAACTGACAAGTGTTTTCCCCAAATGTGCAAATGTCGCCAAAAGTAAATGGTAGGTCAGAGTGTCCCTTGATTTAAAATTCCTGGCAGCAACACTGCCAACAGAGCCATACCCCTTACTCCCCGTCCCTCACTCTGTTCTCTTTGATTTTTGCAAATTAGGCTTGTGTGATCATGTTGACTACATCTGGTGCTTGGTCACTGTTTAAGTTGTGAACATTTAACGACTTGTAATTTTCCTGAGATGCAAATAATCCCTATTTACAGCAAGGATATTTATATACAAAGCATTTTTTAATGTTTTTTGTGGTAATATTAGTTATTCTAATGTTGTTGCAGAGTAATGGTTGATTGTATTTGTTATGACTTCTTATTTTTTGATTTGTTTTCCATTGACATCAAACATTTTGAAGAGTTTCTTTTGAACAACTTAGTATTTTGGAACATTACGATCAAGCATTTAGCCACATGAACTAATTGACGTTTTCAATGTTATCAATAAAAAGTTCGAAAAAGATACTTTGCATGATGTTTTAATTTTCCCAAGGACCTGACTCCATAACTTCCTTGTCCCCTGTGTTGCAAAAAAGCCGAATACTGCTTGACATCCCTACAACGCTGGTATTTCAAGCAGTACCAGACCCCCTGCGGATTGGCAGGCTAACAGGCGTCTGCGCTGAATATGTCACGTATGTGGCAAGAGTCTTGCACAGTGTACTGCGGCATTTTGTAATATGACGCATTTTGTAACAATGTACGCAAAATGTAATAAGGGTTTCAGCATTTTGTAATAAGATGGTCTACGCATTTGTAATAAGGGTATCAGCATTTTGTAATAAAATATTGTTTACGCGATTTGTAATAAGGGTATCAGCGTTTTGTAATAAAACGCGTTTTGTAACATTAGTTCACGCATTTTGTAATAATTATAAACATCCACTGATATTGTACATATTTCAAAATTCTTTGTGGTTTCACAATACGTAAAAAATGTTATAGCATATAATGATGTCGAGGTTATATCTCATTACCAGTGCTAGGTTATCATAATAACGCCAGATAAGGGGGTCTGAGTTCAACTGATTCCCAGTATTAGTCCAACAATTATGAGTGTAATTGTTAGTAAAATAATCGTCCACTGGCGTTGGTTTCCTTATTTCAAGAGTCAATTCAACTTTCAACACTGTTACAAACGGTTCAGAACAAGTGATCACGTACTTCTACCAAATCAACCTCAGCGGGCGTTGTTCGGACAAATATTAAGTCAGTTTAACTTTTTGTGAAACCAAATGTCAGGCAGCTGGAACCACATTAAGGTAACGACTCTGCTCTTTCCCTGAAACATTTTTTCAACCCATATTGCCCAGTCAAGACAACAAGGTCACCCCCTAAGTGTATTTTTACTTTCAAATACGTGTAGCTGAAATTTATCGCTTCTAGGCAAATTAATCCATATGTCAGTATGACGTTCAAATTCATATAGGTACATCAGTCACATTTACTTTTTCAGACTCTTCATTTCATTCAAGACATCAGCTTACGTGGGAAAACAAGGTCAAACTGTCTTCCCATATAAGCTGTCGATCATGATTGGCAATTCTCTACACATTTATGTTTTATAAAACTGATTAAGTATACGTGATTGCTTATAGCATTGTTCTAACTCTGCGCAGTTTATCACAAGACGTTTCGTACACATGATTAGTTTATAACATCAAAACACACAATTTTTTTATAATTGTTTACCTACATGGCAAATCGTCTAAACATTACTTGTATTTGAAATCGCAAAGCTGAAAGAATACTGAAAGAGTTCACTTTCATTTCGAAAAAAAAAACGTTTAAATCAATTCACGAAGGGCCCAACAACATATTTTGAATGCGAAACGATCAACGCATTCGCGAAATATAATGGTAAGCTAACTTGTCTGACTTTAATTTTTTAATTATTTGCAAAAGTTTCAGGTCAATTTTAGATACTACTCTACGAATAACGAATTGTAACGATTTGAATCATTTTGTCTTTTACGTTTTATTTACACACAAAATATGTTTCTGATGATAAACCATCCAAACTTACTAGGAACCGGATCTAACCAAGCATAAACCCAACGTCTATTACTAATAAGACGCTTTCACTCCAGAAAAAAACACTTCCGGCACCATTTTCTACGATGAGACGTCGTACACTGACTATTCCAACTTTTCCACTGGGATTATGGATCCTTCGTTAGAGGTCTGTCTGCTTATCTACACACTCGCGGAAACGATAAGAAACGTCCCTCAGTCTCTGATAACCGAGATTAATAATAATTTATTTTATGTTATTATATTTTATTTTATCTGAGTATCTACCTGTTGATTGCTGGTTGTCTGCAATACATCAGAAACAATGTCGTTATCCTCTATTTAACAATTATTGACAATGACACAGTCCCACTTGTTAATTGGTACTTTAACTACAAGTCAGACGAAAGAGAGGAAAGAGTCCTCTTCATTCATTAGGCCATATCGTGAAACAAATTGACGTGCATATAGGTCAATGTCCTTGTACCAACATTGAATAAAATCGGTTGAGATTGCCAGAGTTATGGCTCCGCACATGAAAATATCATTAAAAAATGGCCGCACAGCAGCCATATTAGATTTTATCACAAAACAAACCAATGTGCATATGAATGACATATGAAGTAATCTTCGTACTAAGTTTGAATGAAATCACTCCAGGCCTCTCTGAGATATCTGCGTGAACGGGCGGATGGACGCACACACGCACGCACACACAGACGCACCGACGCATGGACGTGACCGAACCTATGTTCCCACGAACAATGTCGGGGGGACTAATAAATGCTGATACCCCTATTACATTTTACATACGTTATTACAAAATACGTCAGTATTACAAAATGCCGCAGCACACACAGCTTTAAATCCCTGCCATTGGATGAACTTAACATCTCGCCAATTTGGTGAGATATTCAGTACAGCACAAACCTTAACAAACTGGCAAATGTCATTTGCATTATCCTGATATATAGAAAAGTGTTTCAAAAATCAATATTTTGAATAGCAATATTGGCAAATCCAGGTTTTTCTGATAAAAGGGCCAAACCAAAATGACCATCCCTTTAAATAAGACTTTTTCATGAAAATAATTGGAACTAAATTTATGGTTTCCTTTTTTACCCTTTTACTGAAAATATATCACTTCAAATTACTTTCTTTCCAATCCGTTTTTTTTTCTCATCAATTTCCTGATTTTTGTTTTCCCAAATTTGTAGTTTTAAATATTTCCAAGGAAAAACCTGATTTTCCTTGGTTTTCGTAAAAGGAGAACTCTTTTTGTTTTGTTAGATACGTCAAAGTATCAAAGTCTCAGCTGCATTGATCACTGTACTTCTCCTCTTTAAATCTATAGGTAGAAATGATAAATGATGGTTATTTACAATAATGCAAAGAATGAGATGAATTATGATGGTGCAATACTTGTAGGTCACAGTCATAACTAACACTATGGTACATTTTATATTTTAATATCAGCTCTGGTATCATGACTTATTACTGATTTGAACATCATTATGTTGCCTTCTATTCCACCTATGCTTATGAACATAAGGAAAATCATGTATTATTTTAAAACTGTCACCCTTGTCCAAAGACCTCTAAGCACATCAGAATGGAACTGTCAATTTACATTACCCTCAACTTTAGCAAATTTTGCTTTGTTAAATTTTATTTTAACCCATTAGTCAATTTTTACAATTATTGTGAGTAAATTGTTGACTTTGAGTATCTAATAGTAGATAAGGGCCAATTGTGCAAAGGCCAAACGCGTACTACAAATACCCCATGTTTTATTCTGATTTGTACCAACAGAGATTCCCTAGTCAAGCTAGGCATAGCTCACATGTATAGAGAAGACTGTAGACTACTAAAATAAATATTTTGAATGCACACATTGAAGGAGACTCATTACCAATTACCATTTCAATGATTTTTAAACATCATGCATTATTTAGAAGAGACATACATTTTATATAATTTTTAAGAAACTACATAGTCAGCAATACAGAAAAGTTTGAAGTAAAACAGAGGTACTTGAAGCACCTGTCTAGTCAAACAAAAAAGATATTTTTTTCTATTAACAGGGCAAAGGAAATGTACATGTTAACTTTCAACAGAGACGGCCACCTCAGTTAGTCATTTGTTTGATACGAGAAGTGTGACACTTGCAGTACATGCATTCTGTGATTTCTATCGCTTTTAAATTTTGATTTTGAAACTTTTACTCTACCTTCTCAAGATCATTTTTATAGATAAGAATAAATAATGAGATGAAATGTGACAATCAGGGATTTAACCATTAACGGAACAACATACAATGTTCTTCCCATAATAATTAAAGAGTATCAGCCAAACCATATTAATTTTTGGGGGGATTAGCCGATATTGAATCAGAAAACATATATAATAAATCAAAAGAAACTACACTACTCAAACAAATGCCAAAAATAAGTGGCTCTGAAATGAATAAAAAAGTTTAACAGCTGAAAAGTCTAACTCTCTTGCAACATATACATACTGGAATAAAAAATATGTACATGACATCATTGTTTTTCGTTTTTGTTGTTTTTTTTTTTTTTTTTTTGGGGAGTAAGTTAATATTTTTCTAATAATCACTTAAACTTTTTCTGTTTAGCAATAGGATAAAACAAGGGGGTTGGCCCCCCTACAAACCTCTGGAGATTTTGGTGTTAGTTCGTGGGATTGCGATAATTTAGTGCCACTTGAGTACCTGATTGCATGTAAAATTTATAAGCAGATGTTGATAATTTTTATTAAAAGTAAAGTATGGCCTAAGCATCTGATTTCAGTTTTCCCTTATCATTCATCATCACCATAAATATCATCTTCTACTGATTGTAAAACTTATGAAATACTATCAAAATAAAAATGTACCTGAAACGAAGGGAAAAATATGTTGAAGGTGAAATGAAAACATATTTTTCAAATTTTCAAAAACCATTCATAGCATTTTGCTTATCCTATCTCACATATGCTTATATGAATAAAAAAGTGTCGGCGATGCGAAAAATTAGTCGCAATTCTCGTAAAAGTAGTTGGATTACAGCCCCGCCCACAAAATGCAATTTGAAATGCCCGCAAACGTCCGTACTTTCTGTTCAGTAGTCAGTGACGTTATGCGAGTCAAACTCAAGTGGCATGCTTGCTATTCATTGCTTCAGTTCCATAGCCCTTTGGCTGAATGTGTTGGGGAAGAGGGGCCCCACTCCCCAAACACAACCAGCCAGGAAGTTGCAGGACAATAACTTTACAGGGTCAGTAGCAAGTGTTTTAGCTTTCCTACAGAGCCGCGATGCAGGAAGAAGCAGTGCGGAGAAAATATTGGCGGCCGAGTCAATACTCATGGTTGTGCATGTGTTAGGTGCACTTTGAAGACTCGGCATTTGTCGTTACTCTGAGCATCATAATAGCATCAATTGGATTGCAAAAAAAGTTATTCCGACCGAAGCCGGACGCTATTTCAACACTTTTGTATTACCGGTGTGGAAAACTTCCCAACAATGAAGGTTGTGGTAGTTGTGACCTATGTGATGGCATTCACAAAACGAACAAATGTCAAGAGGAAATAAACTTTAGGTTTTCAGCCTCACCATCTCTCAAACAAAACTGAGATTTTTCTTGAATAAATAGCTAACTCTGTGTGTTTCAAGCAGGCCAGTGACGGGGAACTGTGATCAAGGCTTTGTTCTAAAATGTTTGGACATTTAATACACAGAACAAACAGGACATGACCATTAAGTGATTAACCACTCCACCAAACTATTGTCCGAAAGCTTGGGAAAAAACAAACACCCAAAGGACAATTAATCGACGCTCTTGTGTCCAAATCGACACATTTGAGACCCTTCAAATATTTGGACAAAATGCCCCACACTTCGGATTTTGAGGGTCACTGCAGAATTTTAGGAGACATCACTAAAACATCAATATTTAATTTAGCACAAACAAAAAATGAAAGAAGGAGTAAAACAGTGCCAATTCAAACAACTTACAGTAAATCATGTGAGAGCTCAAATAAGAGCAAGTCATTTATGACCCACTGCTTTCAAAAATGAGGATCAAACCTTCAAAAAATTAGTCAAATGACTAAAATTCGCCTCTGGCTGAAACACTGCACACCAATGCGCAAGAGTTACATTTGTTGTGGACTTGCGATCTTGTTGCGAAAACAGATGGACTACCTGACACATTACGACATAAAAAGCTAATCTTGTTCAACAAGAGGCTAAGCATGTAATGCTTCGAGTCGGGACTGGAAGTGAGTACATAGGGTTGACAATAACTGCCGGCCAGTGTTCACACGGCTACTGGGGGCTCGACTGCTAATACTCGTACCACAACAGGGTAGAGATCCCCGAGGCTTGGCAATGGCAAGTCTGGAGGAGATGAGTTCTGGCTCTTGAGCGATGACACGGAACTTGAATTTGAAGCACTGCTACAGTGCTTGTACTTGAGCTAGCTGCCGCTCGAGTTGCCATTCAAACAACGTTGGAGTACATCATTAGTAGTAAAATTCATCAATCGACCCCCTCTGCTCATGCTTCTGATAGGTGTTCTGGTTTCGGAAAAACTGACGTCCGACGGTCGTATAAACGTTTGTCTCTTGCGAAAGTCACTGACTGAAATGATACGCGCATGACCCCTAACCTTTAAACTCGAACTGGAACATACGCGCATACGTGTTAAATTTCATGGGAGTTAGACGGTCTAGTACCACAAGTACAGTTTGGATTACTAAGCTGAGTATGTGGTTGAAGATTAAACAAAATAATAGAGAAAATAAATAAAAAACTGCGTCAGCACGTAAATTTTGGAAGATGCGTAGGATAAAAAATCAAAAGTTTATTTTATTTTTTCTGGTCTTGGCCTAAAGGCTAGTTTTCAATCTATAGCCACAGGATTTCTCTTAAACGATGGCGAAAGGTTTATATTTAACAAATGGGGGGAATCGAACTATAGGATAGGAATGATCGGCGGCCAATATCACTGCACTAAATATACCCCACACTGAACGGTGGCGACCACGATGGGAGAAAGAGCGTGAGTACATCACATATAGGACTTATAGTGTTGTACACAGCATTGCATCATCAATCAAACTAGACGAAGTTACCGAGGGAAAGCAGAACTGAAGCAGTTGATACGAGGTTTTGCAGTCGAATAACCGATTGATCGCAGTAATTGCAAACGTGCATAAAAACATGGCATTTACCGAGGAGAGATTCAAACAACAGCTGGCTATTGCCGAAATCAAACTTGATTAAATTGCAGAGCTATCCTACAGTGAGGACACGGTAGACATTACCACGGCATATGAACAAATAGGAGAGCGGATGAAAAAACAAGACTCTGTTCCAAAATAGAGTTTATTCCAGAGTCAGAACAGAACAGAGTCTTGTTTTTTCATCCGCTCAATACTACTCTCAAGACCAAGTTTCATTGCCACATGGTACCTGCTACTGTAGTTGGACTGACACCAGTTCTAAAAACAAACTCAAATAGGAGAGTTGATCAAGCGACTAGACAAATTATAAGACGAGACAGCCGAATATCTGTTGGAAGCAGAGTCAGACTAAGAACATGTGAAGGAGTGGACAAAAACATAGAAAGAGTCCATCCAGTTATTTAGGGAGGCGCGACAGCGTATCAGAAAACAGCTGGACGAAGCTGTTGAAAGTGACGTACAACTGAAACTTAATAAAGAGCTACATATCCAGCGCGTGGTATATGAGAAACAATCAAAATACAGAGCACAATTACAAATGGAAATTGAGATGGCAGCTGCACGCCAACAAAAACGAGAGGAAGAGTGGTACAGACAGAAGCTAGATTTCGAGAGACAGATTGAAGCCAGTCGTGCCGAACGAGTTGACCATAGGGGGGAGTGTGCATCATCAACAGTGCCCTCAACACAAGCAGTGAAGCTTCATAAATATACTATCACGCCATTATCAGGTGACTACAAGGACTGGTTACGCTTTTGGAATCAGTTTACCGTAGAGGTGGATGGTTCTAATCTTGCAAAATCAGTAAGTTTAATTACTTACTAGAGTTAGTGACAGAAAAACCAAAGGAGGATACCCTTGGGCTACCACATACCTCAGAGGGATACCAAAAAGCCAAAAGAATACTAGTCGAGACGTATGGGAAGGACATTAAGGTTCACAAAGCCTTGATAAAGGAACTTGAGGAACTACCGGTAGTGACCAACATTCACAAGTTGCGTGACATTCACGATTTTTATAACAGGCTGCCAGGATAATTTGCACTCTCACACAATGGGGAAACTGACTACAGCACAAAGCTCAGTCTACACTCTTATGGACAAGCTTGGCCCAGTTCGAGAAGTTTTTGTACAAAAGGGCGATGATTGGGAGAGTGGGGTTTGGAACAGCTTGTTGAAAATCTACGAAAGTATGACGAGAGAAATCCCATGAGAGCTGGTGATGATAAGATTACCACAGGGAGAAGAGATGATACAGCAAGACACACAACATGGAGGAAAAAAAGAAAGTTACTTCTTGGCAGTAATGGAGAGTCTAAACAAGGTCGCAAGATTAAATGTGTGTATTGCAGTTCAGAAGATCATTCGAGTAACGGCTGTATGAAGGTACTGGATGTGGCCACCAAGAGAGCAATACTGAGAAGATACAGGATGTGCTTCAACTGTACAGGATTTGGTCATCTTGCAGTTGATTGTAGATCTCGGTGATGCAGAAACTGTAAAGGGAAGCATCATACATCAATTTGTGACAAACGGAAATCAATTCTCGACGTGTCGGACAATACCAAAGTGGAAAAGGGATTGAGCTCAGTTTTGAATCATGCCGGACGACCAGTGAACCAATCACTAAAAGGAAGATGTTAGCTGATATCAACAGCATCTTTGACATACTTGGATTGAGTTCTCCAGTTACTATCACTGCAAAAGTGATCTTCAGTGAATTGTGCCTTCTTCAGCTACATTGGGATGAGGACATTCCAGATGAAATTCGACAGAAATGGCAGATGTGGGTAAACAGCTTGCAGCATACACCAACCATAACTGTGCCGCGCTGTGTGTTCACTGGCAACCACACATTATAATAATAATAATAATAATAATAATAATAATAATATATTTGGTTCTTATATAGCGCACATATAAACAAGTACATGTGATCAAGGCGCTTTACAATTATTATTACCCCTGGTCAATGGACCTAATATGATACCACTCAACTCCCTGG
This sequence comes from Ptychodera flava, assembly GCF_041260155.1. NCBI lineage: Eukaryota > Metazoa > Hemichordata > Enteropneusta > Ptychoderidae > Ptychodera > Ptychodera flava. Next base: position 9,341,226 of record NW_027248281.1, read on the forward strand.
GGAGCAGACAACAGCTCACATGTGCAGCCAATAAGCGCAGCAGAGCTAAACGCACTCATAACAACCTCTGTCCTACCAGGTACCCATCACTCCTGGGTGGGGAGAAGCAATGACGAATAAAGTACCTTGCCCAAGAACACAACACCACAGCCATGCCAGGGCTCGAACTCACCATCCTTTGATCGTGAGTCCACTGCTCTAGCCACTGGCCCATGATGCCTCCATTATGAGATGCATGGATTTGCTGACGCAAGCAAGATTGCTGTTTGTGCTGCAATATATTTTGTTGCGTATGAAAACTCAACACCGTCAGCCAGAATCTACTCACAGCTACAGTAAGAATCGCTCCTAAACACATAAGCATACTAAGGTTGGAGTTGATAGCCGCACACACCCTAGCCAAACTACAGAATAACGTCAGCAAAGCTTTGTCCAATTTCCGTATCAAGACTTGTCACAGTTGGGTAGACAGCACCACTGTTTTATACTGGCTGTCTAACCGTGGAGAATGGTCAACATTTTTGCGCAATAGGGTCAAGAAGATTGGCGGTTGACGGCGTCTACGTGGAGATATGTGCCAACAGCGGAAAATCCAGGCGACCTTGGAACTAGAGGGTCAGAACCAAGTCGACTCAGGACGATGTGGTTTCAAGGGCCAAGCTGGCTCTCAAGTGAAGGTGACAGACCAGTTAAACCAGAGATTTCAGAGTCAGAGGGAGCAAAGTCAGAGAAAAAGTCAACGAAGAAAAGAGAAATGATGCTTCTACTGGAGATGCAACTTGGAATGAGACTAAATCACGGTTACAAGAGCTTCTGAGCAAGTTCAAACTCTGGAAGCTTATACGCATAACGTCATATATGAAGCGTTTCATAGATGGCTGTAAGGGAATGAGACGAGTGGAACCACTCACTAAATCAGAGATCAAACCAACCAAGAGTTGAGACGCCCTGCTCGGCAAGCAAAGACTGCTGCGGTAGATCGCCTTGTTGGTGTCATTGCTAACGAGAATGAGGACGATTGGAAACCTTTATATTAAAGTTTGAGTAACTTTCATAGGGGAAGGGTGTGGAAAACCTCCCGACTTTCTTATTTGTATTTGTTGTTGTTTAGACCAAACTTAATTTTGTTTATTGTTGTTTATTACGTTTATCATGATTCCGGAAATTTGGCAAAAAATTATATACTACAGTCGATGCTCTGAACACTTACTGCGCATGACATAAAAACTTCGCTCAACAGAGACTTTTCTGGAGCTTGGACACACTTATGAGAATCTACGTACAGGCGATGGCTGAACTTTGACCAAAATGCACTTTTTCAGGACGCTCATTACTGTGCATGTACTATGATTTATTTGTGCGGAATGTGTTAACATGGACATATTTATTACAAAGTTTCCGGCAACAGTTGCTTCATAGTTAAGTTTATTCGTGTTATTTTGTCATGACTCTGGGGTTAAATTATCATTACTACCAGATTTCCCATAATGCTTTTTAAAACCTACAATGGCAACGCACATGAATGCAGCGTGCTGCTCTGTACTGTGAGTTTAAACGTAATAAACCAATGTTTTTTGTTCATCGAGAACTGTCAGTTTCTTCAGTGTCACTGGGAATGATCGGCGGCCAATATCACTACACTGAATATTCCCCACACCACAATACTGATGAAACTCATTTGAAGGCTCCTTGCCAGGCAAGTTCTCCTGCTAGATCGGAGAGGTGTACGTGTACGATATCGAACGAGCGCGCATATCGCATAAAAGTTCATGCAGAAACGTCGGCGAGAGGAAATAATCAGCAGGCCGGTCCATGTTTTCCCTTTCCTTATCGTAGACTATTACTTTTAATTGTGACACTGGAATTTGAATTTCAATCGGAGTCATTGATGATCGCGACGCCGTGTACAATTCAGTCATAGTTTGAAAGTAAATTTGAAATGTAGGCGAAAAAAATCTGACCTCAGTCGTGTTTTATAGCATTTAGCATTTGTTTATTTACAGTCAAGTGGATTGTACATAAAGACAGTCCGTCCTGTTACAGAAATAATAATTGTATTTTTCAACTTTACAGTGGTTAAGACCATTATGTTTTCAAACACAAAGTGACGAAGATTTCAATAAGTTTAGAGCCCCACAATCCTGCAAAATTCGGCTCGTTTGGCATCGCTGACACTTCAATATCGCAGCTCAACATGCTGCGGTTTAGAACACTGACCGCAAAAAGTAGCAAAATGTGGGCAAGGACAAATAGGGTTAACATGTCAACCCTATTTGTAACAATCAGTTTGTAACAAAAGCAGTTTCTGAAAAAATAGTTTTGACAAGGGAAAAAGAGAAAATTGCCCCAAAACATACAAATATTCATATTTCATTAAGATTTCAACAAAGACGGCAAAGTTTTTTTGAAAATTAGTTTCGTTACAAATTGGGTTGATTGTTACAAATAAGGGTAATACAGGGCCTAGTCGGGCCATCTAGGTTTTCGATTCTATAATTTAAACCGAATTCAAACACATTGGAAGTGCCCGCAGAGACTGAGTTTCGCAAAGCTACATTGTGCCTAGGCTGGCCCTGTCGCGACGCCGGGATCGCTGCCAAAATCAAGTATTTTTCGCACCCTCTATTAATGATTACTTTTTTGCCATCGAACAGAGAATATAAGTTGTGCAGGTTCGATGTTGCTTTATGTTATTATTTATTTTATTGAAATTCGTGCGGTGAAATAGCCACTTCCATTTGCATCGATCGCTGCCTGCCATGCCTCCGCGAGCGCGGAGTTGATTAATTCTCTTTCAAGTACAAGCATACTTCGCATCGCGACGATTCACGTGTGCTCGACATGCATAGTCAATACAGACTGACTGAGTTGTACGACCAGAAAAAACCAAGAAATTTCTTTAATATTTATTAGGAAGACCCTTCGTGATAAAAAGTAGCCAACAAAGACATTTTGTCTCCATGTCCCCACTGCTTGAATGAAATCAAGTACTTACCCTTGGCCACCGTGCTGCTTGTTTGAAGTTAGCAAAAATTGATGACTTAACAAGTCTTACTGGAGGTTGCGCGGATTCATATATTTTGCCAGATTTTAATGAATATTTTATATTTTGTACCCTTGTGTCATTAATTGTTTTAAAATGTGATGAGGATTTGCTGGTCAAAAATAAGGTTTGGTAACCGCCAGTAATCATACGACTGTTTTGGCCTCGACCTATAATCATATAATTACACGCCCATCACTCAGTATATTATATTAATAACAACAAAAGAGACGTATTTAATTTATTGGTCGATGTGTTTTTCTTAGAAACACAATTTTCTTAAAACATTTCCTCTTTGATTTCTTAGGAATAATACATAACTATGTAGCCCAAAGAGACTAGCTCATGGTATAAATGACATCATTACAGCGTATTCAAGAATATGTGCGGTATTGCTATGACACAAAATGATATTAAGAAAGATATCAAATCAATCGCAGATGTAAAGCTCAAAATGTACAGAAAGAAGACGTCTGAAAACTTCACTAAATTCTGTTTGATTGCCTTTGACTTATTCCTGTATCCATTTCATGAAACGGTTTGTCCTAAGTAGATACCCCCTATACATCATAAACTTCATAACAAACCATGTCATGTCATGCAGTTGTCAGAATGACCATTGTTGTTTTGTCTGAGTTCAAAAAACATTAGATCGCCAGCTAAGAGGGCCCGACTAGAACATGAATGCACCAATTTGGAGAACGCTTGCATGTACTGTGTATGACATATGAACAAGTACAGTTTTCTGCGAGTGTCAGTGATAATATTATTAAATGCATGATCTCTTTTTGGGATGTGGTGGTCCTGAACAGGGCCGTTTGGTTTTGATCATCTAATGATCAGTATACTGCTTCAGAATCAGGCCATGGCAGGCGCGCCGGCGGAGTATCTCCAACATTCCGTGGATGACATCGATGTCCCAGTTCAGGGAGTCAAGAAGTTCCTGCGTCCGCAAATGCAGTCTCCTTAGCCTTCATGACCGGGAACGGGATTGGAATACTTCGGCCATGTCGATCGTCAGCCGGTATAGCTGGCAGTAAAGATTCCCAGCATTAGGTACCTGGAGTACCTCGATTGCGTCAACGCACTAGTACAGGGTGTCGTAGCCTCGACACTATAGCAAATGCTATTCTGCAATTTCTGATCATGTGCGCGTGAGTCATTTACAGAGTTTTGCGCTTTTTTATTGTCAAGCCTGGTCTTTCATGTTATTGAATTAATAGAAAAAAGAATGAAATATTAAGAGTATTAGGCCAGAATACCGTTGTTCTCTGGCTAAGTCTTCGAGGTATGACTAGTCTGAACCGTTCTCGCTGTCACTGAATAACATTATGTTTGACTCACATGACGTTACTAAACGCCCTCTGGTAGCGAATTTGAGAAAATGATTGACAAACTGATTCTGGGTCATTCTTTGAGATCGAGTTTTTGGCTTTGGCGATACGAAAGGATGTTTTTTTTTTTCGACGCTTTCTTTGAACTTTTTTGTCTCAAATCTTCTTGTACATACTTAATACGTAAACCAGGATAAAGTTTTGGAATTTTTTTCTTTTCATTTCACCTTTAAATCAAGATTTAAATGCCACACTATACACTTTACAGATAGGCAGTTTCACAATTTTATATGTTACAACTTCTAATTTTATTACATTATCTTTCTCCTCAGAAAAAATACATGTAATTGTTATGGTCATGAGTTTCTATTGTTTACCAAATTAAAGAGTGGAAGCAGCTTCTCTATAATGCTTTTGGGAATTATACAAGGCATCGGTGAAAATGCAAGATATAGTACTTTACTTCTGCGAAACCAGCTGGAAAGTCATCATGTCTTTTAGACTCCTCATCGTGTTTTTTAGACTCGCCATCGTGTCTTTTAGACTCTTCATTGTGTTTTTAGACTCATCATCATGTCTTTCAGACTCATCGTGTTTCTTAGACTCCCCATGCAGGCGTCTGATCAAGAACATGCCTGAGGACAATACTCAATGATCAATTATAGGGTGCTCTATAGCATGGATGTTGCAATATATCGCCATATAAATGATTGACAAATTTTCTTATATTCATAACTCAAAAAATTTTCAAGCCACGCCCACCAAAAACTTATCAGTTCGTGTCAATCCAAAATAGAGCAAGTGTACGAAATTGCATATACCAGCACAATCTGATAAATCTCATAAATATCATCCCTAGTTAAGTGCTTATCGAATTTTGAAGCAATCTGACAACTGATTCAGAGAAAATTATTGACCATCAATAGGAAAAAAATGCTTCAAAATGTCAGAATATACAAGTATGCAAGTTTCACCACAATTTCAACAAACTGAAACACGTCATCCAAAGCAACCTGTCTACAATATTTCAAAGTAATCAAACGATTTTTGAACATCGACAAAAAATGGCAAAAATTGCGCTAAAAATATAATACTGTATATAAATTGTCGTCCTTCACTTAAAAATGCCGATAAATCAACCGAGTTTCCATCGAAGATTCAAACTCTTCTGCCGTCTTGGCTGGCAGGATGGCAGGAGTTTGATAGAAACTAGGTTAATGTATAGGCATTTTTATCGGAAGTAAATCTTTAGGACTAGAATTTCTCTTTCATCCAAAACCATGCAAAGAAATTCAAAAAATCAATGAATGGAAACTTTTATACAGATATTAACTGCTGCTAAGTAAGCAAACTATAAGCTGCCACTAACTGTACCCTTCATTGGTGCAGTGTTCTCGACAGAGTAATTAATATACACTCTATATTTTTTCTTAAACAATAAAAACTCATTACAATTGCATCTGGTGTTATGCAAATAAACCACTACTCTATAAGAAAACTATGGGAAGAACACTGACATAAAGGCTCGACATAGACTTTTTCTTTTTATCGGATAATATTGTCTAAAATGTCTAAGTTAGAGGGTTCTTGGAACATGAGACCTAAGTGATCTAACATAGACAATATCATCGACATTATCCGATATAACAGCGTCTTTAGAATTTTACCAATTTGATAACTGTCAGAAGCAAAAATGACTCACATGTACATAATATTACACATGGTTGTCCAGGAGTCCTGAGATTTCCTTGTGGCCAAATAGCTGCCTGTCTGTACTGTGAACGAACTTGATCAAATTTTTGCTCAATGTGATCAAAGAACATGGTTTGATCATCTTTAATCAGGTCTAACGCAGCCTCAACCTTCTTTGACATTTCTGCAAAACGCCTGGTACACTCATTGTGATTATTTCCTTGACGATAGAATTACTGTTTGAATTAATGTGGAGTTCCTCCAAAATATACAAATTACATAACCACAAAGATCATTTCTCATTTACGCCAAATATTACAGGTGAACAGCTAGATAAGATCTGTGTCAAGAAGCTAAAGCACGTAAGTTTCCATTTGAAAGTGTATTAATGTAAGTTTTTAAGACTTTTGAACCTATAAAACCAAAAAACAATGAAGGTTGTGGTAGTTGTGACCTATGTGATGGCATTCACAAAACGAACAATTGTCAAGAAGAAATAAACTTTAGGTTTTAAGCCTCACCATCTCTCAAACAAAGCTCAGATTTTTCTTGATTAAATAGCTAACTCTGTGTGTTTCAAGCAGGCCAGTGATGGGAAAACTGTAATCAAGACTTTATTCTAAAATGTTTGGACATTTAATACACAAAACAAACAGGACATGACCATTAAGTGATTAACACTCCACCAAACTATTGTCTGAAAGCTTGGGAAAAACAAACACCCAAACTGTATCTTCGTGTGCCATCTCAAAAAAAACAATGGGATGTTCGACACGATGAATGTTGTTGGACAAATAATCGACGCTCCTGTGTCCAAACCGACACATTTGAGACCCTGGAATACTGCCGTTCTCTTACCCAGTGTTGCAGCTAGCTTCAAATTTTTGAACATAATGCCCCTCACTTCCGATTTCGAGGGTCACTGCAGAATTTTAGGAGACATCACTAAAACATTAATATTTAATTTAGTACAAACAAAAAACGAAAGAAGGGAGTAAAACAGAGTGTCAATTCAAACAACTTACAGTAAGTCATATTAGAGTTCAAATAATGCCAAGAGCGAGTCATTTATGACCCACTGCATTCAAAAATGAGGATCAAACCTTCAAAAAATGGGTCAAACGACTAAAAATTCACCTCTGGCTGAAACACTGCATACCAACGCGCGAAAGTTACATTTGTTGTGGACTTGCGATCTTGTTGCGAAAACAGATAGACTACCTGACACATTACGACATAAAAAGCTAATCTTGTTCAACAAGCGGCTAAGCACGTAATGCTTCGAGTCGGGACTGGAAGTGAGTACGACTGCCGGCCGGTCTTCACACGACTACTGGGGGCTCGACTGCTAATACCTGTACCACTACAAGGTAGAGATCTAACCCCGAGGCTTGGCAATGGCAAGTCTGGAGGAGATGACTTTAGGCTCTCGAGCGATGACACGGAACTTGAATTTGAAGCACTGCTACAGTGCTTATACTTGAGCTAGCTGCCGCTCGAGTTGCCGTTAAAACAGCGTTGCAGTACATCATTAGTAGTAAAATTCAGCAATCCATCCGTCCGCTCATGCTTCTGATGGGTGTTCTGGTTTCGGAAAAACTGACGTCCGAAGGTCGTATAAACGTTTGTCTCGTGCGAACAGTCACCGACTGAAATGATACGCGCATGACCCCTAACCTTTAAATCGAACTGGAACATACGCGCATGCGTGTTAAATTTCATGGGAGTAAGACGGTCTAGTACCACAAGTACAGTTTGGATTACTAAGCTGAGTATGTGGTTAAAGATTAAACAAAATAATAGAGAAAGTAAATAAAAAACTGCGTCAGCGCGTAAATTTTGGAAGATGTCTAGGATAAAAAAACAAAAGTTTTTTTTGTTTTTTCTGCTCTTGGCCTAAAGGCTTGTTTTCAACTATACCCACAGGATTTCTTTTAAACGACGGCGAAAGGTTTATATTTAACAAATGGGGGGAATCGAACTATAGGATAGGTATCCATTGTCAAAATCGTCTGGTATTGAAGTTTGAGTCCTTAAGAAAGCGGGATAGGATAGTCCTGTAACGTGAAACAAAGGCGTCAATTGCGTAACTGTATCAACTAAAATGAAAGCTGGTTGCAACCTCAGTACTAGCGTAGATCAGAGCAGTTGAAGGGACAAGATAGACTTGGTTCGCGTCTGTGATTTGTGAATGTTTAGATGGAGTGAGCGCAATGATTTGTATTTTTCTTTCATGTGAAACACGCGCGTGAGTGGACTTGATGAGTGAGGTGAACGCTACACAGGGGGTTTCTGAAGTCACTATACTGCGCAGACTCAACGCAATCGTTCAATTGCAGCGTTCAATCGCTGGGAAAACCTGGCCTGGGCTATCAATTCCGAATAGGTTTGTACGAAATAGGAGAGACACAAGAGAAACTATTATCAATGATTTATTTTTTAAAAATTCACCGACTTGAACCAGTCTACGGACAAGTAGCTATGCCTAAAAGATCTGGATATAGTCGCATTTTCTTGTATTGAGATGATTATTCGGTAATGCAAGGGGTCATATTTGATCAAAAATGCTAAACGTAAACGTGATTTAAACTTTATTTTGATCACAGTCTCTGGATGGAGGGACTAAGGTTTGACCCAACTGTAAGAACATACACACATAAACACACACTAAACGGGCATGGAAATTGCAACATTGCATTTTTATAAACATCTCTGTTCAACAAATACAAAAATAGCCTGGGTGAATATCGATCTGACGTAATTCTGATGAGTTTAATTATAATGTTGATAATTTCTGAACTTCGTTTCCTCGATAGGTAATATAATGTTATATAAAACACATTATTCAGGGGCAGCCAACAAGCAGGTCACTTTAATTTTTTTTTCCATGACAGAATATATTGAATAGGACTAGAGATGTTAATTTGCCAATTTTAAGTTCAAATGGTAATAGCTCTTCACAGGGTACAGTCCCGAGGAAAAAATTCTGCTTCCCCTCCCTCCCTCCCTTACTAAATTCAATTAACGTCTCCGACACATTTATGCTGCCTCTCCTCCGTAAGGTAAGCTTTCGAGTTCGACGACAAACAAATTGATTATCCCATGTCCGAAAATAAAAAAAACTAACTTTGAATCCTTACAATTAATTTTATTCGTATTATAAACAGATGAAAGACTCTGTACATCAGCTCTCCTTAACTTTACTACGTTTGGCCTGTATTTTTGGTAGTGTGCGGTTGTTGGTGTACTCTTTATCTACCGCGAGACACATCACTGCGTTTCCACCGTATATCGTAAAAGTCCTTGTCCTATACAAGTTAACGAGCAATTGCCTCTCGCCAGTCGTTAATAACCTGTTCCCAACGCCAATTATGTGATTTTACCCAGCCCACAAACAAGATCTGCCACACACCAGTTAAAATATTGTTTCACTGCCCTTAAAATCCACTATCCTCAAAAAATAAAACGATTCCCCTGCCCCTTTCGATGAACAGCTCCGTCTGCTAAGGTGAACCTGTTAGTTTTGCGTTCATTCAACTGTCACTAAAGTACGGACAAAATTAACGCTGCATTGCGCCCATGGAACCCAGGCCATGGAATTTTACCCGTCGGCGAATAACCACCGTCACCCAACATAATGTTGTGGCCATGAATCAACAAATCACACAATTGCGTAACTTTGGATTCCGAGGCAGACAACTGAGGTTTTAAAACTTTTAAGCAGATACTGACAAGCTCACCCGTGGGATAGGACTATTGGAGACTTGTAACAACTGCTTCCGAGAATTAATCTTTGACTACTGAGAATATTTTGCGGTCATGTAACATCGCTTGCCTTACCCATCAATTATTGTTCTTTTATTTGTTTATCATCAAGGGGAGGCGTTAGAATAAAGTTTCACCTTACAGAAGCTACGCTACGTTTCGTTTCCAACATTTTCGTTGGAAACGAAACAACAACGTTTTCGTATTCCAACAACAAGGCCTTAAAAGTATGCTACTGGCGCTTGGCACGGGACCGCAAATTCATGCAAACACGTGCAGTGATGCAAATACTATATTGCTGATGCGTCAGTTTTCGGTGCTAAATCGTCGCGATCAACAGTGCTCAGTGAACGATGGCTTGAAACAGGGGGCCCGGGCGATCTTCACCGCCCCTAAAACTACAGGCTGTTTTTTAGTGAAAACCGACTGTTTTTGAGAAAGCCCGAAATGTCATCACCTTTATCGTTTCACCTCTTGGACAATATTCGCACAATGTACCATTAATTACATCATCGCTTCAAACCGTGAAAACGACAGGCTGAAATCTCATTTCACATGCATATGTGCAAATCCAAAGCCGAGCAGGCTTCATTTAGATGCAAATGAACGAAGGATGCAGTTGCCAATCATTATATCAAACAACGGACTGCCGACTTCTAAGAATACCTAACATTAAACTATTTCCAATCGATCTGTGTATCATAATATGAACAAGTTGTCTGGGAAGGGAGCGGTTCTATAATTTTAGCGTAGCATTGCGGTGTTTTTGTCCGACAGTAAAACCATATACAGAAACAAAGCCTGTGGTTAAAATAAGCTTTCGAAGACAAGTACAATGAGACATATAACTGACTTTCTTAATTTCGTTCATGCTTACCCCGACTAATTTTCTGTGATATTTTTTTCCTTTGAGTGGACCAGTAGAATTGAAAACCATCTAGTCGATCGACACCCCTGACATACTTCTCCGATGTTATCTTCGATACCTCTGATGTCCGATGCGACATTCTCTTCGACAACCTTGTCAGTTCTGTCGATACCTCGTCACACGTCCGAAAATCTCTCAAGTGGGTTATTTCTCTTGGGAATATATGGGCCACGAAATGCGGACCTGTGACCTTTTATTCACTTTGTACTGAATTGAACTGACTTCGCATCAATGTTTGTCGGCTAAAATATTTTTTCATGATTGTTTCGAGATTTCGTGACGCAATGGTCAGCTGAGACGGCGATGTCTGATAACAGATTCGACTGACAGCCTTTCATTGACACGTTGTTATAAAAAACACCGTTTGCTCACGTCATGTATTAACCATCTGGTCGCTAGATTTGCAACATTTGAAGGACTTCCTCTGCGGGAAAAACGTACCCGTTTACACAATCTACATTTTTTGCATAATTTTTCATGGCAGTGGCTTTTCTGCATTTTGAGAAAAAAGTTATCTTGCCATCATTTGTATTTTTTTACTTGTAGTTCTGACGTCGCGATGGTCGGTCGAATTCCGATTGCACCGTTTATGTTTGTAAACACAACCTGTATATTTGATCAATTTATAATTGACAAATGAATTCTTGTCCGGCCCTAAATAAAATTTTAAACAATAACGATGCTAATTTTGCATACTGTACTGAGTAGTTTAACATTGGGGATTTCATTGTGCTTCAATGACTTGAATAAGAAACTGGAGTTGACAAGCAGAACAAACACTGACAAAATGTTGGTATGCGCTTAGCATATATACGCATATTGACGTATATAGACCACAATACTAATTGCATACGTAACGTATATCTTTGTAAATGGAACATTCCAACACATTCATATGCGTAGCGTATTTCCAAGCAGATCATGGGTATACGTAATGCAGATCTTTGCACACTAAGTGTACACTGTAGTTTTGAATTTTATTAGTATACGTACGTGTATACTTAACGTATTTGACACAAGTACAAAATCAGTATATGTGTATATATTGTTGCATATCAAGCATTTTGCCCAGTGAAAAATGCTGGAAGAAAGCCCCAAAGTTGTGGCTAATGGAGATCAGAGCAACAGAACTAGGCCATAATCTACCAAGTAAACATATGATTCATGTGAATGGGAGTGTGATTGATGGCTATATTGGCCTTGAAACAAATTGACAAATGCAGATTTGGCATGGCCACGTCCTTGTACAACATCCTAACACAGCTTTGAGGAGCATATCTGTGTACTACCTATGTACTTGACAACACTGTAGCAGAGGTAAATTTTACACAGCCCTGATATAGGAATGTCTGCTGTAGGTATGTAATGTGCCTAGCACCATATGTATGTACCAGAAGTCCTGTTCACCTCTCTGTAACAGACATGGTGTTCAGCATTTGATGTACAGTGATGAACACATCCGCATACCAGCCCTGTTGAAATTTTCAGCCCCTTTTCACCCTGGTCACATAAAAGCTTACCTCCGAATACCAGCCTAACTGTAAACACACAGTGCTATTGTACCTATGCAGACATCCATGTACCAATTATGTTGGAATTTCTCCCATTACAGACCTGTACACGTTGCTTCTACAGGGTTGATTTTGAAGCACATATTCAAGCTCATTTTTTCAAACCCATGTTGCATGTACTATTTGCAAAACTATTGTACTGGGCTGTTGGCACACTAGGTACATAGATATGAAATGTAGCTGTGCTAGTTATTTTTCTGCCTATACTATACTGGGAATACCATTTTAATAGCTGGTAGTCTCTAGCTTCTCAGGGCTGCTACAGCTGTGTGTACATCCCTGAACCAGCCCTCAGAAGGTAAAGGGTTGTGAGAGTTTTTCCAGTGTAGGTTACACTGAATCGGACAGAAATCAAACCCGGCATGTTGAAAGCTCCATCAGCTGTAACTTTTGGCAATTTCCAAGTAGTTTTGTGTAAAAAACTGCAGTTTCTTGTTCTACTTCTCAAGATATGATGAGTGTCAAACATACATTATCAACCCAGCTCATATGTGCATGTTTAGCATTGTTTTTGTTGAAAATCAGCTTTCAGTAGGGAATAGAATTAATTTGTCAACAAAGAATATGGTTGTTAAACATGTACTCAGTACATTGTCAAGTAGAATGTTGGTATTCAAGAGGCTGTTATATAACTATTAAAACTGCAGTTTGTATACACAACAATTAAGATTGAAAATTGCTAAAACTTGCAGCTATAGTGCCTTTACTAGTTTGCACTAAATCACAGTAACAATTTTTTTCAACAAGCAATACTTACGTCACAACCGTAACCATTTATGCAACTGCAGTTTTTCCACCAAAGACAATCTTGAGAACCCAAAAAGTTTGATGCCTGCTTTACAGTAAGGAAAATTGTGTTAATTCAACTACTACTCAATATCATAAACCAGGTGTATGCAAGTGGCTCCCTTGAAATGATTGATCATAATACACCTGCGTCTTAACCTATGGAGTTTCGTTGTACTGTAAGTTTCGGTATCAGAGGATGCGAAGTTCAATAACTTTGTGGCATAGTACAATAACTTTTGGTGTTATTGGACGCTATTTGACATTTACCCTCAAAAAACTTTTACGTCTGCACAGGGAAAAGGGGAGATTATTTTAAATTTTTGACAACAAGTATACTTCTAAACATTTAGTACTTAACAACATTACTAGTGTTGAATCAAAACCCTGTGAATTAGAGTGAAATTATGCTGCTGACCTACAATTTCTATCACATAAATTGTGCTGCGCGGGTTTAAAATTTCGTTCTGTGCACCTAGCTGACACGCTGAAGCGTTCTCAGTTTGCTTGCGATTGCTCAGTGTAGTACGCCACGGGCATCCCAAAAACGCTTTAATTTTGACTTTTTGTAGTATAATTGGACTAAAAAAGGTTATTCACAAAATACCGGGATTTATGTCCTCGTACACTTCGGTATTGCCCGAGAAGCGTAGTGTCGATGACAAAGCCTCCGCTGCATGATGTACTTGGACATAAATTCCGGTATTTTGTGAATGACCTTAAATTATAACAATAATATGTGTAAACGTGTATGTCTGTTATGGGACCATGACAAAGATACGTCACAGATATGTATGTACCCGTCTTAAATGACAAGATGGTTCACAAGATTTGTGTAATTGAATAAGAGAATCAACCATTACGTCATTTTGGACAAATGATTTGTGAGGTATGTTTGTCTGTATTAAATCATCTAAGTTGCCAGTTTGAGGTTATTATCAAAGTAAACAAGAAATATCATCCATGAAACAGTCTACGTTTGTTATTGAACGATTGGCATGAGGATACATCTAAACCATAGCAAGTTAGTTTTCGTGAAGATCACACAGAAAGGTAGCTAAAACAAATGTGCAGTTTACTGAACTTTTTCTGGGGTTACTAGGCCTAAATGCACAGAGGACTACAGACGATGCTACACATTCACCTCTTAGAAAAGCTCCTTGTCGCTGACAGCGGAGCTAAGTAAACGAATGTGAATATTCACCGAGCGGGGACGATTTTGGGGAAATTCGAAAATACAAGTAAATGTTAAGTTGGGAACACATTCATTTTTTTCTTTTTTCCACGATCTTGTATTCATGCAAGGCCATACAAACATGATAACATATCAAAGGGACACACACACACTCAGTTCAGTCTCATAAAATGAAATTGAAGGCCAATTTGTTACATTATTGGCAATGATCATTGATATGAATATATGCACTAGATTACTAGCACTAGCTGCAAAATTGTAGCGCTACGGTGAGGCGGTCGGTGCGGTTTGCTGTTTGTGACCTTGCTCACCAGTATTAAAAGCGCTACAATGCCGATGGCCCTGTAGTGTTGAGTTCCAAATAACTGGACGAGGCGTGTTGATGTGAAATGCTACTTATTTGCTGCATTTGGTCGTACCGATTTATCACTACTGAAGACTAAACACCATACTACACTAACCTTGTCGTTCATGGGGTTTGGAATTTTTTCAAACACATCGATCGCGTTTCATAAATATTGAGCGTGGGGCATCCGTGCATGATGCATCCGTTGTTCAAACGGGAGCCGCCTGTACCGCAAGTTGGTGATGGCAGCTCCCGGAATTGTTTTCCCTTTTCGGAATGGCATCGACGTGTTTGATCAAATTCAAGCCCGGTTTAAATAAATGACTTTGCACATCTTACACGGAATATAACAGGGAATAAAACAAGTACGTACCGTACGCTTACATGCCTTCAATTTCAGACGTCGCTTCGTTCTTTCTAGTACAGGCTCCATGGTTGAACCATGGAGGTAGCAGAGACGTATGATGGTAAATAATTGTTATCGCTACATAACCAGTTATTTCGAAGTCATCCTCGTCGATGACAGAGCCATTACTGTCGACTGTTGTGTGGGAAATTTTGTAGGTAAAGCTGACGGACTGCCGAAGTACGGAATGAAATCGTAGAACGATCATAGAATACAATCTCGGCTGCGCTGCGAGGTCAGTATCAATATTTGAACTTTGGCGCGCAGTCTGTGCTCAGAGAAGGAATTAATACGCCACTCCCTTAAAGTGAAGGGGTGAGGATTCCACTAGCGAGCGGTCACTTTAAGAGTATGATCAATCAGCAAGTACTATATTCTTACATATGTCCTGAAGATATAATATATGTAACGAAGTTAACATTGGCTCGGCAAATCATTGTGTAAAATTGAACTATGTTCAAGCGTAATGTTACAAAGAATGAACTGTACTGTGGGTGAAAGGTTACGGAACGACCGCGACCGTTGACCTATAATTGACACACGCTCGCGTCTAGTCCTACAATATCATCAGCTGTGCTAGCATGCTATGGCTTGCATATTTTGGCACAATTCAGGGGCGTGGAATATCCATTTCAAACATGTCCTTATTAATAAATACATCGGCATTGTCCTAGGAGCAAGGCTGTGGCTTTGGAAAAAATCAGGATATGCCAACAGTAGCGTTGATCGCGATTTCAGGTTTGTTACTATAAGCTTAGGACTAGCTGTACGCGAGCGACAATTGCTTCCTGAAAATCGATAAAAGTTTGTTGTTGCAGTGTTAGTCTAAGCCATAAATGATTGTGGTTTTTACTTTCGATGTTCTGTGAAAACGCGGACCATCCGACGCATAGACACTTTATGTATTTTTCCATGTTTATAAAAAAATGACGTCATTTGCGATTGAAGATATTTCAGTATTGCCAGTTAATTCCTTCAATTTATTGTTTTGATATTAATAAGCTTTTGCCTACATACTTGAAGCAAGTCCATGTCTTCTGTTCAATTGAACACTTCACAAAATTGTATCGCACTACAAAAGTAAACAGAATTCAGGCATGGATGCTCACCGTCCTCACTGTTTTCAATGTAGTGACTTGATGTACAATTCTGGTTAAGATATTAACCAGTGACTGTCATGACAATGCCTTGAAAATAAGCCGATGAATTTCAAGTGCTTGAATGATATAAACTTAAACCATGCTCACAAAGTTACCACTGGTGGTTGGCTTAAGATTAGCCAATGAAATTGTCGGTATGAAAACAAATCAACGACGCCAGTGGCTCAAATTTATTCTGAGGGGCTTCAAAAGAAGCCATTCGGCTTAAATTTATGCCATGACTGGCTTGATAATTAGCCTCTTATGTATTGGTATGAATATAGAGGTAGTATTTAGTAGGACCGATGTCATGAGGAATTACCTAGTCAGTAGAATTGTTGTATTATTATTATTATTATTATTATTATTATTATTATTATTATTATTATTAAAAATTGAGTAAAAATGCACTATACATACGTCTCAGTACATTGTACATAGCTAGATACAACAATATAAAAGTACAACCACACACTAAAAAATTACAAAAGAAAATTACACATAAAACTTAGTAAAAGGTGGGTATTTAAATTGCGCTTAAAACTATCTACACTTCTGGCGGTCTTAATTTCAAATGGCAAATCATTCGATAGTAAGGGTGCACATACTGAGAACACTCTCTGTCAGTATGTCTTGTTAAAGTTGCCACGGGGCTGGGTTACTCATAATTTGTCACTCGATCGCAAGTCTCTGGTTGTACATATAAATCTAATAAATCTCTCAGATAACAGGTGCATTTGCATGGATAATTTTGAATGTTAGCAACATAAATTTAAATCTGATGCGGGCCTCTACCGGTATCCAATAAAAATCTTTGAGTACGGGTGCGACATGATCGAATTTGCGCGTACAAGAAACTAACCTCGCCGCAGCATTTTGTAAAGACTGTAGTCCAGCAAGTTGTCCTCTAGGGATACCAAACAAAAGACTGTTACAATAGTCTAAGTAGCGATGTTTCACTAAAGACCAACGCGAACGAACGGTTCGTCGTATTTCCAAGCATACCATTGGTCAGCTTTCGTCGCATTTACGTGTCTCGTCGCAAATTCTGTAACATGATTTGGTGGTACCCTAATTAAATAGTAATAGTCAGTTCTGTTCGTCGCCTTTAGTCTCTATATTCTTCGTCTCATTATAATATTCGGTACTGCTTTGAATCGACACCACATGCAGCTGCATTCATGCCAGCCAATCAAACAGGCTTCATGCATGACAGACGGGTGTCAGGACGGTAATTACAATCGATAACATGTCATTCACCTACTTGAAGGTATGTCCCGCCATCATGTGTGGGAAGGTGTTCTAAATGCCCTATTTATTGCCAAGGGGCCGTGTCAAACATTCAGTATCAGGTGAACCGAGGATCATGGCGCAACGTACCACTTAAGAATGTACGAGCGGTAAGCGCGAGAGGCATTTGCTCTTCCTGAAGGATAACATTGAAAGTTGCTGATACGGCCGCGTTCAAAAAAAATGGTGAAGGGGGGGGGGGGC
This sequence comes from Ptychodera flava, assembly GCF_041260155.1. Taxonomy (NCBI): domain Eukaryota; kingdom Metazoa; phylum Hemichordata; class Enteropneusta; family Ptychoderidae; genus Ptychodera; species Ptychodera flava. The sequence continues at coordinate 9,358,925 of NW_027248281.1, forward strand.
TGTAGGAATTCAGGGGGAATTCAGGGGGATTCGAACATTTTTGGGGTAGTCGAGGGGGGACTTGAAAGTTTTGCTCTGCCTATAGGGGGGGGGGGGCTGAAAATATTTCGACTCCCATCATTTTGATGTCGTTCAATGGTTCTAATGTTAGTAATAATTAAACAAAATCTACAACCTTCTTGTCACATTTAATGTTATTAATCTCGAAAAAATCTAAAAATGTATGAATGCCATTAAATTTTCGTAGAACAAGTTGGCCTTGTAATGGGGCAGGAGCTGCAACTGTTGATGATTTTTCAATATTTCTATGCAAAATATCAAACACAGTTTCTTGGTGGAATAAATAATACTGATCAAATAAAATTTAATGGACACCGTGCTAAATTCTGAGATAAAAGGCATTGAATTATTTCTCCCATAGAAAAATGCATCGGTGCAAAAAATGTCGACTCAACATTTTTCTCATAAATGTTAACATGCACTTTCTTTAATCTCACAAACGAGCGCAGTGACCCCGTATTTTTACGCATTGTGATTATACTTACAAAGAAGAATCCCAAAATCGACAATTTAGAGAAATGACATTACTTTCAGTTTTCCGCTTATACATCCCTAATTAAATCAATCAATACAAGCGGTAACCATGGTGAATATATAATGAGAGCGAGGCGCCATCATTTTGGTTAACAACAGCTCGCCCTTCCATGCAGACAATATGCAAATCTTTCATCACTTTCGTTCAGCCAATCAAGAAAAGAATGTGAACGAAAGGAACGAAAAATCTTTCGTCGTTTTCGTTCAGCCAATCAGAACAAATGATTGCATACGAAAATAATGAACATTGTAGCGTCTAGCCAATCATAGGGCGTGTATCGTTCCTTTCGTTTCGTTTCGTCCATGCATTTAGCAAGTTCGCTAATGAGACGAAAAGCGACGAACAGAGCTGACGATTACTAATTAATTTGGTACCATCCAATCCCGTTACATAATTTGCGACGAGACATGTAAATGTGACGAAAGCTGATCAATGGTATGCTTGGAAATACGACGAACGGTTCGTTCTCGTTCGTCTTTAGTGAAACATCGCTAGTGGGACGTTACAAATGCATGTACTAGTTTTTCAGTTTGTAGATCTGTCAAGAAGTTTACAAATATTACTTATTCTATGCAAAGAGAAGAAACCATTTCTGCACAACATATTGATATAGTCAGACATGCTACCATCCCCACTTAAAGTAATGCCAATATTTCTGACTGAAACTGAAGGGATTATGTCACATTGACCAATTCTCAGACTGTCTAGCTTTGTCACTTCAGATTTTAGATGTGATGAGAAGTGAATAACTTCAGTTTTGTTGTCATTCAGTACGAGCATGTCAGATTTCATCCAGCTGCGGACGTCGTCAACACAGAGCTCAGTGTTATTACGAATATCATCAGGTCTATTGCAGATTACAAAAATTTGCGTATCGTCCGCGTATATCATGCAATCAATCCTATGGTGTACGAAGATGTCTTCCAGAGGTGCAGTGTAGAGTGTAAAAAAAAGGCAGTACAACAGATCCTTGCGGAACACCGTATTTCATGTGAGAATTAGGGGATGATGCAGATCCTATCTTGACGCATTGCTGGCGATCAACGAGGAACGAACGCAACAAAGATAGACATTTGCCCGTTATACCGAAACAAAATTGTAGTCTCTGAAGCATAATTTCATGATCAATTGTGTCGAACACCGTTAACAGATCTAACATGATGAGAATTACATCATGTTTGTTATTCAAGGTAAGCATTATGTCATTTTGAACACGGAGAGAGCAGTTACTGTGCTATGGTTAGCACGGTAGGCGCTTTGAAACTTTGTGAAAAGGCTACCTTTAGTGAGTTGGTGGTTCAGTTGCCGAACAATAGCCCGCTCGAGGACTTTCGATAAGAAAGGAGGTTTCAACAGACCTGTAGTTCTTCAGAATGTTCTGACGAATTATCGCTGACGTAAAATGACTCGAAACGATGCCAGTTGTGAAAGAATTGTTAAATTAATCCGCAAAGAAAGGTACCAAGATGTGTATACAATTCTTCAAGACTCCATGTGGTAGAATGTCGAGCTCACAAGATTTCGGTGATGACTGTTTCACTAACGCAGTTATATCCTCAGGTGAAACCGGGGCAAATTCAGCTAAAGTATGGGTCGGAATTACATTGTGTACATCAATCTCACAGCTGTGCGGTTGTAGACCAATCCTGTCACGAAGTTGTGACACCTTGTTATCAAAACAATTCATGAATGCTGATGGAATCTCTTTCATTGGGATGTTGTTTGGCATGGCGTTGGATAAAGCTGTTTTCGAATCCGATAGCTCTGCAACAATGGCAAACAATTTCTTGTTATCTGCGTCTTCACTTCTAGTCCGATGATAGGCTTATTTTACTGCGTCACAGCGGCGTGAATACTCCGCGCGCTTTAATACGAACATTTGACGATCGATTTCTAACTGTGATTTGCGCCAATTTATTTCAGTCGACGAACCTCTCTTCTCAAAGTCAGTAGATCCTCAGAGAACCATGGTGCAAGCACTTTATTTACGACCGATTTGCTTTTGACAGGGGCGACTGTATTAAGAGCATCGGTAACAACATCATGGAAATAAACATACAAATCCTCTGGCATGGTATTGCGTGGATGACCGATCATTCTGGATGAATATCAATCAGGCTGTCAATGTTCATCGTACGAAAATGACGTTGTGAGATTTTTACCTTGATGTTGGATGATCGTTGAACATTTAGGCCAAAATATAATAAACCATGATTAGAGTTAAGCGAGTCGTCAGATCTGATGGAGTGAAGCAAGTGCTCTGATGATCGAGTTACAAGTAAATCCAATGTGTGGCCTTTGCTGTGTGTTGATATCTTGACATACTGTTGTAGGCCGACTGAGTGAAGAAGGTCGATAAGCTTTCCTATGTCGGAAATATTAGTGTTCTCAAATGGAAAATTGAAATCTCCAGCAACTAAGAGACGGCCAGAGGAAGGTACGGCTGCTTCCAAAAGAGTGGAAAACTCGGAGATAAAGTAACGTACGGTCGCCCTGTTCTTCGTTGATTTTGGAGGACCTGATAAACGCGATAATGCGTAGAAACTGACTTGCAGATTTAAATGTTACGTCTAACGATTCGAAGGACGGGAACACATTTTATCTTTTCCCACAAGTCGTAGATTACAACGAGCCAAGACAGCTACCCCTACTCCTCTTCGATGAGAGCGGGATTGATAATAAAAGTTATACCCGCTAATTGTAGAATTAAGTTCAGCAATGGCAGTATCAAATTTACTCTTTCGCCAGGTCTCGGTGATAATCATTACGTCCAATTTCCCTTCTTGCAAAGTAGAAGCGATAGCACCGATTTTGCCGTTCAGAGAACGGGCGTTCCACAGAGCAGCATTCAGATTGAGTTTGTTGAAGCAGGAAGATATTCTTGGAATTTTGACAAGTGTGAAGGTTCGCTTGTATCCGGGTGTTTGTGTATCTAAGCGAGTGGTGAGTACGGGTTCGACTGCATGCTCGTTGAGTGCATTACTTTGTGAAGAGACCGGAATCAGATGATGTACTCTTGAACATGAATTTTCGTGTCTAATCTGTGGAGCACGGGGATTAGTTATAATCGTTTGGAACCCATACCTTGGCTTTGGATGCTTGCATCCTGCCTTGCGTCCACGTGGTCGAAAAATAACTTGGTGGGCATAGCTGAACAAAGGGACGTCTTCGTCGCCATATTGAAAGAACTTCTGCTTGCTCCCAGGCACTGCCGGACATTGATAATTGAACGAATACTGCTTCCAAGGATGGTAGAGTTCGAGATTTTGTGACGAATCCAAGGCAGAAAATATTTTAAAAACAAGAAGGTATAAAAACTTCGGGAAATTCACTGATAGAAAGCGGTAAAGAGTTGAAACCATACGAAAGTACTACCAGTATATTGTTGTCAGAGTGCACGCTCGTAGTTATAATAGAACAACTGTATGCTTATTTTCAAGCTCTGATTGTCGCAGTTACAGCCTTTGACAATATCCTTTCTCATTTTATCAAGTTCGGGACCCGCTAAAATATTTTATATGCAGTGCACTAATCATTGTAATAGAATTAAACAGTATCCATAATGGATATAGAGGTGTATTTTCTATACCTGCACTTCTTACATCCTAGCAGATCTACAATGCATTATGGTTAGGGAATCCAGCAATATCCATAGAGGATAACGAGATGTAGGCCTATCACAAAATCAACTTCTGAGAGTGTTTAAGTGGATACTAATAGAATCCATTCCGTTTTCTACCACTATATTCTCTAAACTGGATAGCAATGGATTCCCTTATGGATTCCGCTGTATACTGGTAGAATCCACCGAACTATATTCTAGTGGATTTTAATAGGTACAGAACATTTGGCATAGTGTTCTTAAATTTGTTTTCGATGCAATTAGGCCAGATTTTGAGAAACTCCGACTATAATTTGCCGAGATAGTGTGTACATTGAGCAACTCGGAACAAAAATGAATCATTTCATATTCTGATATGGGATTTGGCCCGAAGGAGAGATTTGTCGGACGTCGCAGACTGGAGCTTGCTTTGGCAGATGCAGCAATGTTGTACAATGGCAATAGTCAATTTTAAAGGGAAACCTAAGTCCAGCGACATTGACCGTTTATCCCTTCCAAAGTCACCCTTGAATAAAATGCAGCTCAAATTTGCAACATAATTGCACGCGCCGACGACTACGGAGCGACAAAAAGGGACATTGAAGTAGACGACATTTATGGAAATGAGCTCGGAATTCCATGGGCGCGAAAGGGCTCATGGGAGGAGCGTGCGTGACGTCATCGGCGATACACGAACGCACGGTGTGTAACAGCTTACCAAAGCATTCGAGTCTATGACTGCAGCAGTGCAGTTCTGCACGTTACGACTCTTGTATGCTCAGTAGCATAAAAAATGATTAACTGTTGTTCACTTGAGTGCAAAAATCACTCAAGGAAGAACAAACTGAGTCAGCTTTTATCGTCGTCCCACAGAACAGCTTTTCGAAGACAGTGGCTAAAAGAAAGTCGGGCGAGTTTTAAAATCTTTAAAAGATAAAAAGTTATGTTCTACTTCTTTCATGATGATTGTTTTATAAGGGATTTCAGGATTCTGATACCGATACAAGACTATACTACACAATGTGGTTCGTATCTTGACATGCTGAGTCAGCCTACTATCGCCGGTTTAACCAGATAAATATTAATATTGGCGATTTCGGGACTCTAAAATCCGAAGACGGAAACTACACAAAGCGTCTCTTATCTCGACAGCCCGGGTCTGCGAAATCGCCGATATATACCCAATAAATATAGGCAATTTCGGGACTATATCTGGTAATATTGATATAACAAGATATACTGGAATGACTTCTCGCCTATTGTGTCTCGGCACGGCGGGTCTGACAAATCGCCGATATTATATTTACCCGATAAATATCAATTGCGCCGGATTCCTAGGCTAATGCAGACGATTCAGTGTGGCTGTTTCGGACGACCTCGGTTTTCGGACATTTAATGACATGCTGTTCGTTGTACTCACTTCGCTCTGTATTGATAGTGTTTTACAAGTCATGTGACAGCATATTAAGTGAAGTGACGCTGTTGTCCCGCTTCGGATATTTTTTCGGTAGAAGCTATTTCGGGCTACAAACTTAGCCACACCGTTCGATACAAGGTGTCGAACGCAACACACAGAGACAGCCAATGTCCGATATTTAAGCGCCATACACGTCGAAATAAGCTTATAGTTGCGTCGTCCATGGATTAGACGTAACTAATTTATCACATATTTTTACAAACAGTTTTCTAAACACATCGCAATTGAAAATCGGGGGTTTGAAGTTTCAAAATATCAATATTTAGCCCTATAATCACATTCGAAATACGACGTCCGATTACTGCGATAGCAGTCCAATTACTACGCACTCAACATGGGGTCAACAATTTGGCAACTTTGACCCCCTAAATAACACTTCCGTCCTGTTAACAGTTTGAGGATAAGCGCAATAAAGTTTCGAAGGATATGGTAATAAGACTTCGCAGTGCTCGTCATTTATGAAACGGCTTTGAGCGAAATTCACTACCTTGTCCGAAAACTGTCACTAGATTTACTTGCACTGTGTGGTGTCGGCACGCCGGGTCTGCGAAATAAGATATTTATCCGATAAATATCGGCGACTTAGGACTTTAACTCTGATACTAGACGATACATTGTCAAATTGAGGGTAAATGTCCGATGTATATCGGAGATTTCACCACCTAACAGATCCGACTACCTCTGTCCGACTCTAAGTTCAAAAATAGCATCCATGGCCGGTAGTCAAGAATACTGTATGTTTACATAATTAGATTTATTCATGCACGAAATACATGTTTTAAATGCAAAGCATTTGTTCATTAAATGTCCACACGAACTTTCATACACTACTATCGGACTTCGTCGAGAGGGCCGATCGGATATCACCGTGAGTTTGGGAGGGCCTTGCACGAATTACATTCTGTACAGGTAATACATTTTTACTTGGCGATCGATCGGGACTTGAACAGAGGACATATCGGACATCATCGGGAGTTTTGCTGGTCTTGTATGAAATACATTCTTTACAACAATAGACGATACTGTCTTTTTTAAATAGCGGGCAAATGTCCACTATATCGGAGATTTCATTACTTTGTAGATCTGAGTAAGCCCGACTTCCTAAGTTCGAAACGAACTTCGAAAAATAGACGACACTATAGATTTGTCGAATCGCGAATAAATATTTTCCGATACATATCGGAGATTTCGCAACCTTTAAGATCTGGCCAAGCTCGACTTACATGGTAACACCATAGACCCTCGATCGTAACACATACAATCAGTCAATCCTTCCGTATCATTCACGAACCAAAAATTAATTTTAAGCGACTGGTAAAGAAAAACTATGTTTTAGAAACGTAGCGTTGAAGGATCGCAGGGTCACTCAGTGTCTCCAATTCAGTTCGGGGTCTGTACAAGCACAGTGACTCCCTTCGTGGAATCATACACAAAACGCAAACAACCAAATATGAACGATGTGTGGAGATGCTTTCATGATATCTTGGTTCAAATTAGTATGGTTTGATTTCAGTCGGGGAAAATTAATACTCGATGTCAGAAATATCGCTGTCCGAACTCTCCATAGTCGTCTTACAAACGCGCTGAACTGTTTACAGAACTCCTTCAGCTGCAAGCTACAATCGTCTGTATCGCCGATGACGTCACGCACGCTCCTCCCATGAGCCCTTTCGCGCCCATGAAATTCCGAGCTCATTTCCATAAATGTCGTCTACTTCAATGTCTCTTTTCGTCGCTCCGTAGTCGTCGGCGCGTGCAATTATGTTGCAAATTTGAGCTGCATTTTATCAAGGGTGATTTTGGAAGGGATAAACGGTCAATGTCGCTGGACTTAGGTTTCCCTTTAAAGGGCAAAGTCCAGCGCCGAGGGCGTACAATAGGCAACGTTGTAGTAACGTTGGTTGTTGGAACACACTGGGCAGATGGTTAACACTTGCTTAGTCGTTGGCTTATCAAAGAAGCATAAACTATTTGTTACACCAAGGCCTGCCGATTATCACCTTAGCCTGAATATTACGGAAGTTTGCAGGGTTCACACTGTTCGACCCTATTAATTTATAACTAAGGTTTGTGGAGTGGCCGAGGGGCTGTCTGGCCGACAGACCTTCCTCGACTGTGATGTCTTCGCTAGGTGACTGGATGCCGTACGTTGTGAGTTCGAATCCCATCGAAAATTTACTGAATTCAAATCACAGTCGTTTGTGGTTCGATAGACAGCGATGGCCGCTGTGGTATGCAATAGAAATATAGGAAGTTATGAAACAGAATGGCCGCGCACGTATCGCCGAGTTCGGAGACGAATTTCCCTCATACAATTTACTCAATAAAACAGCAACGATGCATGGCTTTCAATACATCTCTGAATTTCTGCTAACTTTTTTGCATCTAAGTAGATGTGTGCATATTCTGTTGCGATTTCCAACGGGAGCCGGTTTTCAACCCCGGCTTTCGAACATGGAACGGCTACTTTCTCACAACAGCAGCGGGTGATTTGAATGTAAAGGCGCTGTGAAGGAAGCCAGTCGTCGCGATATACATATTACGAGCTTCAGAAGGAAGATACACAATGAAAGTCTTGACTTAGTTCAGGAGAGGATTTCATCGAGCCGTTACTGAGTTCAAACCTAGCCCCAGTGTCTCGTGCTCAATACAAGCGCGCACACTAGACAAACAATAAGGGGGATGTCTAGAAAGTAAACTATAGTCTAAGGACGGCAGCAATGTGATCGTAAGCAATCGTAAGTTAGAACCTTCTACTGTTTGTAGATTTATGAGATTTTTGGAGGGAGTGATGTAGATAATAGCCCGCCAGCAGTTAAAAATGCCTGGGTTACACGCAGTTTGGAAACAGCTATAAGACGCATGAGAAAAATTAAGAAGAGGACATACAAAAAACATTGTGAAATCTTCACCTATTCGTATTTTCAGTGTAAGGTTGGGTATTTTGAATCAAATCACAAAAAGGGTGAAGAAAGTTTCGAGTAAAACTGACCTAAAACGTTACGATCCCATTTAGAGCTTGTTATAAAACGGTATAGTAAGCGCAGGCTGCTTATCCGGTTACCTCGGATAGGTAACCCCGGAAAAAATCGACAACTGTTCGTAATATGCAAAAGGCATGTGACTGAGACGCAGTGGAAAAGTTGTCCGTAATACCATATACGCTGATTTTCACGATATGTAAGCAAGAAAACTGAATCAACAAAAGGAACTACTAGTAATCTGTTGTAAATGGTCAGCAAAGTATTTTGAAATACATTGGTAAAGAAAGTTCATTCGGCTGATGAGTCCCCCAAGACAGCTGTGCAGGGCCGCGCGCGTTCGTCGTCGATGAGTGTGGATGATCGATCAATCAACGCAATGTTGACGTACCCAGTGACAGTGATCATGATGTGATCGACGCTGAAATTTCAAGTCCACTCAGCTCAACTGAATTGAATGAACTGATATAAGCCACAAAACAATGGCCAAACTTGCCACGATGCCAAAAGTAATTCCTCAAAATGTATGTGAAGGAAGAAATGAAATTTTGATTGCCTTCCAAACGACGTGACTCTCACTGTTTTATCATGTACGTTGTATGTGGGCGTGTATACTTATATTTAGGTACATAACGGTGGTCTTAGTGATAAGTCAGTACGCTTTGTTAGTTGTGCTCCGCAGGTATCAAGATCCCGCCCAGCAATTTGAATTTCAGTAATCATGATTGGAAGCATTAACAAATGGAACAGAGGTCAAATGAACGTTGTGGAGCCACGCTTTGTGAAAATATGCTCTCTCTGTATTATATAAGTGTTTTTCAACGTTTTTTCGACATAACGGCAGTCACTATACATTCACAGGTGTCATGTATGAGATTGGACGGAAATTAACGCCGTTCATCCGTCGGATTTCTGGAAATCTCGGAGTAAATCGAGTGCGTCTTACCCATAGCGTGGCTTTTTCACATCTGCATAGTCTTACCATAATCCTCCTTTTGTAGGGGACTTTTGCGTTTAAAAAATTGACTGATACCTGGTTACTAAACTCTGTAATTGCACGGTGTCTTCGTGCTTTTCACGTAGCAGCTCAGCGCAATGGTCCAGATAATTGTGCTGGTGAATTTGAATTGATGTTTATGATATTCAACCACAACACGGAAATGATGATCCTAGTAATTTAATTCATAACTGAAAAGATATTTATTTTAACGATGTAGTGTCAGTGTATATTTGACCTCGATACAATATCTGTGAATTGGAAACACTTGAAAAAGTATGACAAATTTGTGATTGCAGTTTTCCCAAACTGATATTTATCAACAACCATCGCATATGGTGGGCGCAGTATCGTTTAATATTTGAATATAATCTTCTTGACGTTTTCAGTGATTATTACTCTTAAAGACGTAGATCAAATGAAATAAGATATTTGCAAATATTTTCAAAGTATGATAAATTATGCAACATTTTGCAAAGCCAAGATGCAGCGTTTTGTGTAAATGGCAATCAATTCCTGAAAAAAAAACCATTAACATAAGCAATAATGATTAATGATTAATAAGTGAGTACATTTGTGAAAAGTTTAAATACAATCAGTTGTAGCATTTAGGAGAGATTGTGATTCTACTGAAAAAAATGTTTGTTGTATATTTGGCGTATGTATGTAAGTAAGTTTAAAATTCCAAGTTGTAATGTGTACATGTTAAAGACAATATAGCAGTGAATTTCAAAAAATATGATTATTAATAGTAGTTGATTCCCTATGGAGAAGAAAATGAAATGAAATGATAAGTATTCATCACCGTATGCTGGAATTTGCATTTAGTGTGAGTAAATATCAAAATACTTAATTAAATACCTACAAGTGATCACACACGGACACTTATCATTTACATCGGAAGTATCACAAGGAAAATTGTGCCAACGGCACTTTGTCTTAATAAACGCCTAGTATTATTGGCATTTATCAACAACCCCACTCACTGTGAATTAGTCAGGCCACAAATCAATGTGCAACATATAGCTGAAAGACTATTTTTCACATTGCGATTTTAAGCTCACTTTGTGAGAAAAGGGACATCTACATGAATTGAGAGAAAGCAGAAGACATATTTGTGAATGGTTTGTTGAGTGACAATCGTGTACACATCTATTGAAAATGTTGGGATTAAAAGGTAAAATAGTTACTGTACTGTAAGAATAATGAGGTCAGAAATTAGTAGCTAAGCCAACCTGACAGTAATTATAATAACAAAATTATACACTAAGCTAAGGAAATTGAATGAAATAAAGGTTGAAAGTAGTTTATTGAAGCTACGATAGGAATAAACAGAAATTACTGCGAAAAGTTTGGTAGAATGCCACCACAGGAATTAATCAATAATATGGTGGTGGAAATGTAAAGCCTGCCTGCCACCCTTATTACAAAGGGTCTTAAAATAAGTCATTTTCATTGACAAGATGTTACTAAACGTTTTCCATCATATCATAACACTGACAGATTATAATCTGTGCCATTTTCCATAAAATTTGATACAGTGCTTCAAGATATTCGAATTCACCCCACAAACTCATTATGTATGCAAATTAGCAATTTATTTAAAGGGAAACAGGCGTCTGAATTGCGCCTGTACGAGTTTCTGATTTACAAAAAATGCATTTTGTGCGCGATATCTAGATACACCACTTCATCATAGCTATAACATTTAAATTATACTATGTAGATTATTACAGATATGTTTTAACTTTCTTCACTCACCATCGTGCCTTAGAACAGTGTTTACATTAGTTTATTGGTCCCATATAACCTTTTGAGTACATTCCCGACGACTTTATCCCTTAAACAACACTTTTAAATATTACAGCATTCTATTACGGCACTGTGGGATCAACAAAAATCCACGTAGGAATCACAAGCCCTACAGTATCTGAGAAGTTGAGACACATACATACCATAAGCAGGTGCAGATGGAATATTACTTGATAAGTGGGGATAATTTATGATTTCAAAATCAAAATCATCCCTTTTGTCATACAGCTTGGTGTGTAGCCCATTAGTACCCACTTGCAGGAACAGATCAAGATATGAAGCTGAGTTCCTACTCTCAGTTGCTTCTTTGATTTCCAATTCATCAGGGTATATATGATGTAAGTAATTTGATATGTCTGGATTGTTTAGACTAATCAGATCATCAATATATCTGTGCGTGTTGTTAAAACGCCTTGCCTTGCATTATCAGTTAACTAAAGCTACAGGCAAATCACATTTTCAGGAAAATATACCATGTTTGAACGACATTACAAACCTCTATCAGTATAATATGTACGTACATCAATCTGGTCTTGAAATCAATGCGCCTGTAGATAGCTCAAGTAGTCAGTCATATGACTAAGTCATGCGATAAATTTTCAGGGTCGTACACAAATGAGAACAATTTTAACATGCAAATGTTGTTTCCTATCGCTTTAGTTGCCCAAAAGAGCTTCGAAATCTCTGATGCTGCATTCAGTGCATCCTCGATGTTTCTAGCATTAACACTGGACAAAATATTTGCTTCAGTATATTAACGTATATTGACGTATATAGAACTCAATAATGAGTGCATAAATAACGTATATCTTTGTATATTGAACATTTTATCTCGTTGATATGCGTTGCGTATATCTATGCACGTCAAGAATATACGTAATATTTGTACACCAAGTATACACTTTACTTCTGCATTTTATTAGTACACGTAGGTGAATACTTAACGTATAAGATACATATTCAGAATTAGTATATGTGTAGATATTGTCGTATATCAAATATTTTGCACTGTGTTATCTAACACAGATTTCTGTTCCAAAACTCATAAAACAGTCCAAAATGCAGGATTGGTGTACTTTTGGTGTACCTTGACTAGAAGACTTAAATAACATTGACGATGATGCTATTCGTTCGACCCAAAATTGCTTTAGGAAGATATCTCAAAGCACGAGGAATATGAGCAATTACACATAACTAGGGTCTAAGTATATTATATCAAATTTTATATATTGACCGAATGAAGGAGAATTTCGTTAGGAAGCACCGATTGTAGTCTCCATTTTTCAAAATAAAGACTATCTGGTGATATCGGCTTAAATTTTTACTCACTTTAAATACAATGTTTTAAGCATTGCTAACATTGGATATTTGGTGAACATAAACATTATCACAAATAGTTGAGGAAATTCGCGACAAAGGTAGAATAGATATAGAGGGACTAATTGCAACTTAACATACACATGTCTTGTTCAGAAAACTAATTTTTCCTATTTAGACCTACACGCGCACGATAACCAAAGAAAAACTAGTGTCATTGCAAATTACAAACTATTGTCCTATAGTCTAGACACAAATAGGAATTTTCTTTCTAACATTTTTTCCTTATCAGAGTGTCTTTTTATGCTTGTGTGAATCAGTGGAACTGATTTCTATTACCCAGAGACACACTCTATGTGTAACACACGTTTGTGTGACAACAGTAATCCAATAAAAATGTATTGTCCAAATAGACTAAATACTTAATAGAGGCTTTGATATACGGAAGAGATATCTTGTGTCACAGTCCTGAACACAGGATGCCAGTCGTTAGCTCTTATTTACAACCCTTGGCAGCGTCGATTTTGTCTTTGTACAAGCATAATTTCTGACTGCATCAAGTAGGCTTCATCTACAGCTAAGTGGCCATATGCGTAAGACTCTTACGAACACATTATCTCTTACCTTTCTCCGTTAATCTCGAATGGAATTTCTATGATTGTGAAATGAATGAAAATTATATTGTCAACTAGTTCTGAAAGGATAAACGCACCTAATAAGCGTTGGTTCGACAATGACAACACCGTAGAAGGGGCCTCATGACATTGTCATATTATGGACCGAAGTCAACCTATTTTACCCCTCAAAACACTATTGCGGAGGCTTTGCGCAAACAGAAAATGGCAGTTATTAGCTGACAATAACGGAAGCACAAACAAATGCTGTATAATGATTCAAGCATCTCTTTTCTATTATTCAACAGTTATTGCAAAAGTAATGAACGAAAATCATTTTTTCTCTTCCTAGCTAAACTTCAACGTCAACATATGGAAAATCGAGTTGGTAAATTCTTGTGCATTTTGATCTTAATTTCAATAAAATCAACCGCAATATAAAACAAAGTAGTCAACAAAAGATGTAATCCACAAAGAAACCTAAAATGTAACATAGGTCAGCACTAAGGGCAATTAAGTCAGATACAGCTTTTATAATTTGTGTGCCAGTGGCGATTACGATATAGATTTTATTACATTTGTGGTCGATAGTATTGCATTATGCTTGCTTTTCTTAATACCTATAATGTTGCCGTGATATCATAATTAACAATGTGTTTTTGTTACATTAATGGTTGATTTATTTGAACATTTACACGGTTTTATGTATATCGATGCACAATTATTGTCCGCAAAGTCACAATTAGTTTTGGTGTCAAATGTATGGCGGTTACATGTGATAGCAGTCGAGTAATCGTTTTCATAGAAAACGTTTTGCTCCACTTCCAGCAGTCTCTTACCCGAAAACATTCACTTATCCTAAACAAATTGTTCGGTTGTTTAGCATAAGGTATACATGTGGAATAAAAGAATGTTTCTTGGATGGTGTAAATGAGATTTGCTAAAAATTTTATGACATTGGCGCGTTTTGTGTAATAGTATTCTTCTTTGTATTCGCTTCTTCAAGGCTCTGCAAAATGCTATCACATTAGAGGAAATGCCAAGAGGATTTGACCGGTTAAGAAGGGCTTGACTACGCGATTTCTTCGCAGTGAAGATTCATTACGTATTCATGGTAACCTCTGGCCAGCTGTAAACATCTTTGGGGGCTTTTGTCTTTTGGCCTGCTTTGCATATGACGTCATTGGACACGACTGCCAATCATCCAGGTAGTCAATTAAATTATTAATTAACTGTTTTCCGACCCAATTAACACTATCCAGCAGTATCAGTCATATTTTAATCACGTTGCCCGGATTGGTACAACATAGGAACGCGTGTATTTCTATGTGCACGTTTAACTTGTGGTGTTGTTTGTACCATCGTGCGTTTGAAGTCCTCGTTTCACCTACATATTACCTTCAAGGTGACAGGCTTACTATTAATGTTCAGTATCATGGCACCGAGTTCTGCCCACGGTGAAAACCACCTCTTTTGCCTACTAATTACTGCCCGTCGCTGCCCGTCCTGAATGTAGCCTATCTATAGCTACAGTAACCAGCCATATTAATACCTCGCGCCTTATATTTTTTATATAAACCATAGTCCCTCTATCACATAGGGACGGTGTATAAACTTTAACACTGGACAAAATGCTTCAGTATATTTACGTATATTGACGTATATGGAACACAATAGACTTGTTTGGCTACACGTTTTATGTGAACGTGAACGCGTAACGTCACGAATTTCTGCGATGATGTCATCGACTTTTGCGTACGTTCTTCACGCACACGGAGCCGGCGTCACGTATTTACGTGGAGACAGCTGTTTTCACGTAATTTGTAAACGTGTAAATTTATTCTCATCTTTAGGTATCAAAACATGGTAAAAACTGTGAATCATTCATGCAGTTGTTTTCTGGATATATGATAGTGACATCATCAAAGATATTCATGTATTTTCGTTATTTTTATGTGCAATTTCTTCGTCGATTCGCGGCATACGGGAAAACAATTGAGCTACCTATCCCTGTGATGCGGAAACAGACTACGTGGACTCAAGCCGGGCCGAATCATTTCTTGTGCGTGCCACAAGAACGGTTTGCGTAATGCGTAGCCAAACGGATTTCTGCACGCGAACGTGTACGCCAACGCCAACGTGGATTCTACGCATTCACGTTCACGTAAAACGTGTAGCCGAACCTCTCTATCGAGTGCACACGTAACGTATATCTTTGTATATTGAACATTTTATCTCGTTGATATGTTGTTGTGTATATCTATGGAGATCAAGAGTATACGTAATGCATATCTTTGTACACCAAGTATACACTGTACTTCTGCATTTTATTAGTACACGTACGTGAATGCTCAACGTATTAGATACATGTACAGAATCAGTATATGTTGTAGATATTGTCGTATATCAAGCATTTTGCACTATGTTATCTAACAAATATTTCTGTTCCAAATCTCATAAAACAGTCAAAATGCAAGATTGGTGTACTTTTGGTCTACCTTGACTTGTGACGATGATGCTATTCGTTCGACCCGAAATTGCTTTAGGAAGAGATCTCAAAGCACGAGGAATATGAGCAATAACACATAACTAGGCTCTAAGTATATTGTATATGAAACTTTATATATTGACCGCATGAAGGAGAATTTGTCAGGGAGCACCGATTGTAGTCTCGTTTTTTCAAAATAAAGACTATCTGGTGATATCGGCTTAAGTTTTCACTCACTTTAAGTACAATGTTTCAAGCATTGTTAACATTGGATATTTGGTGAACATAAACATTACCACAAATAGTTGAGGAAATTCGCGACAAACGTAGAATAGATACAGAGGACTAATTGCAACTTAACATACACATATCTTGTTCAGAAACTAATTTTTCCTATTTAAGCCTACACGCGCACGATAGCCAAAGACAACTAGTGTCATTGTAAATTACAAACTATTGTCCTATAGTCTAGACCAAATAGGAATTTTCTTTCTAACATTTTTTTTCCTTATCAGAGTGTCTTTTTATGTTTGTGTGAATCAGTGGAACTGATTTCTATTACCCACACACACTCTATGCGTAACACACGTTTGTGTGACGCTGACAACAGTAATCCAATAAAAATGTGTTGTCCCAATAAACTAAATACTTAATAGAGGCTTTATATACGGAAGAGGTATCTTGTGTCACAGTCCTGAACACAGGATGCCAGTCATTAGCTCTTATTTACAACCCTAGGCAGCGTCGATTTTGTCTTTGTACCAGCATAATTTCTGACTGCATCAAGTAGGCTTCATCTACAGCTAAGTGGCCATATGCGTAAGTCTCTGACGAACACATTATCTCTTACCTTTCTCCGTTAATCTCGAATGGCATTTCTATGATCGTGAACTGAATGAAAATTATATTGTCAACTAGTTCTGAAGGGTTAACTTACCTAATAGCGTTGTTTCGACAATGACAACAGCGTAGAAGGGTTCTCATGACATTGTCATATTATGGACAGAAGTCACCCTATTTTACCCCTCAAAACACTATTGTGGAGGCTTTGCTCAAACAGAAAATGGCAGTTATTAGCTGACAATAACGGAAGTACAAACAAATTTTATATAATGATTCAAGTATGTCTTTTCTACTATTCAAGAAATATTACCAAAAGTAATGAACGAAAATAATTTTTTCTCTTTTTAGCTGAACGTCGACGTCAACAGGATATTCAAATGGGTAAGTTCTTGTTCATATTGATCATAATTTCAATAAAATCAACCGCAATATAAAACAAAGTAGTCAACAAAAGATGTAATCCACAAAGTAACCTAAAATGTAACATAGGTCAGCACTAAAGGCAATTAAGTCACATCAAGCTTATATAATTTGTGTGCCAGTGGCGATTACGATAGAGATTTTATTACATTTGTGGTGGATAGTATTGCATTTATGCTTGCTTTTCTTAATACCTTTAAGGTTGCTATGATATCATAATTATCAATGTGTTTTTGTTACATTAATGGTTGATTAATTTGAAAATTTACACGGTATTATGAATATCGATGCACAATTATTATCCGCAAAGTCACAATTAGTTTTGGTGCCAAATGTATGGTGGTTACATGTTGGTAGCAGTTGAGTAATCGTTTTTATAGAAAACGTTTTGCTCCACTGCCAGCAGTCTGCTACCCGAAAACATTCACTTGTCCTAAACAAATAGTTCGGTTGTTTAGCATAAGGTATACAATGGAATAAAATAAATGTTTCTTGGGATGGTGTATATGAGATTTGCTGAAATTCTGATGACATTGGCGTGTTTTGTATAATAGAATTCTTCTTTGAATTCGCTTCTTCAATGGCTATGCAAAATGCTATCACATGAGAGAAAATGCCAAGAGGATTTGACCGGTTAAGAAGGGCTTGACAACGCGATTTCTGCGTAGTGAAGATTCATTACGTATTCATGGTAACCCCTGGCCAGCTGTCAATATCTTTGTGGGCTTTTGTCTTTTGGCCTGCTTTGCATATGACGTCGTTGGACACGACCTGCAAATCACCCAGGCAGTCAATTCAACTATTAATTCACTGTTTACCGACCGAGTTAACACTATCCAGCAGTATCAGTCATATTTAATCGCGTTGCCGGTTGGCCACAACGTAGGAACGCGTGTATTTCTATGTGTACGTTAACTGGTGGTGTTGTTTGTACCATCGTTCGTTTGAAGTCCTCGTTTCACCTACAGTATTACTTTCAATGTTACAGGCTTACCATTAATGTTCAGTATCATGGCACCGAGCTCTGCCAACGGTGAAAACCACCTGTTTTGCCTACTAATTACTGCCCGTCGCTGCCCGTCCTGAATGTAGACTATCTATTGCTACAGTAACCAGCCAATATATAATACCTCGCGCCTTATATTTTTTATATACACCACCGTCCCTCTATCACATAGGGACGGTGTATAAACTTATAACACTGGACAAAATGCTTCAGTATATTAATGTATATTGACGTATATGGAACACAATAATGAGTGCATACGTAACGTATATCTTTGTATATTGAACATTTTATCTCGTTGATATGCGTTGCGTATATCTATGCAGATCAAGAGTAAACGTAATGCATATCTTTGTACACCAAGTATACATTGTACTTCTGCATTTTATTAGTACACGTACGTGACTGCTCAACGTTTTAGATACATGTACAGAATCAGTATATGTGTAGATATTGTCGTAGATCAAGCATTTTGCACTGTGTTATCTAACACATATTTCTGTTCCAAAACTCATAAAACAGTCAAAATTCAGAATTGGTGTATTTTTGGTCTACCTTGACTTGTGACGATGATGCTATTCGTTCGACCCAAAATTGATTTAGGAAGAGATCTCAAAGCACGAGGAATATGAGCAATAACACATTTCTAGGCTCTAAGTATATCGTATATGAAATTTTATATATTGACCGAATGAAGGAGAATTTCTTCAGGGAGCACCGATTGTAGGCTCCATTTTCCACAACAAAGACTATCTGGTGATATCGGCTTAAGTTTTCACTCACTTCAAATACAATGTTTCAAGCATTGCTAACATTGGATATTTGGTGAACATAAACTTTACCACAAATAGTTGAGGAAATTCGCGACAAACGTAGAATAGATACAGAGGGACTAATTGCAACTTAACATACACATATCTTGTTCAGAAAACTAATTTTTCCTATTTAGGCCTACACGCGCACGATAACCAAAGAAAAACTTGTGTCATTGTAAATTACAAACTATTGTCCTTAGTCTAGACCAAATAGGAATTTTCTTTCTAACATTTAGAGTGTCTTTTTATGTTTGTGTGAATCAGTGGAACTGATTTTTATTACCCACAGACACACTCTATGCGTAACACACGTTTGTGTGACGCTGACAACAGTAATCCAATAAAAATGTGTTGTCCCAATAGACTAAATACTTAATAGAGGCTTTAATATACGGAAGAGGTATCTTGTGTCACAGTCCTGAACACAGGATGCCAGTCATTAGCTGTTATTTACAACCCTAGGCAGCGTCGATTTTGTCTTTGTACAAGCATAATTTCTGACTGCATCAAGTAGGCGTCATCAACAGCTAAGAGGCCATACGCGTAAGTCTCTTTATTATTTATGTGAACGATTTGCCCCTTCACCTTGAAAATTCATCCTGTACTTCCTTTGCAGACGACACAACACTTTATGTTTCACACAAGTCCTTAAACACCTTTTCTACTTACCTGAATGCTGATCTAAAATAGTTGAAAATTGGTGTCTTACTAACAAACATTGTATCAATCCCAGTAAGACAAAATCAATGATTATCACATCTTCTCAGAAGAGACGGCACATTAAAATGAAAACTTTAACCTCACTTTGGCTTGTAAAACTATTGACCGCGTCTCATCAGAGAGGTTGCTAGGGGTCACTATTTCTAATAATCTGGACTTGTGTGAACACATTCAACCATTGAAAGCAAAATCAATTCCAATTTGTTTCTTTTGGCACGCATCAAAAAATTTCTTCCTCTCCACTCACGCAAGCTATTTTATTATTGTTTCATCTCACCACACATCAATACTGACCTAATGTTTGGAGCTTTACTTCCAGTAGCAATATCTATGCATTGGAGCGTCTACAGAGACGTGCAATGAGACTTATTCTTGACATTGTTCCGCCTCTTTACACTTTTAAAATGTATAATCAGGTTCATTGGCTGCCTATAAACTTGAAACTCCGTTGTAACCGTATGGCCCAAATTTACAGAGCAACTCACAATCTAACCCCCGACTACATAACTAGTTTGTTCTATAATTACATCTCTTGTAGATCACTTCGTTCTTCCAATCAGAATCTCCTTAAAGTTCCCAAGGCACGTACACTTCTCTATCAGAACACCTTGTCAGTTGCGGGTGTGGATGAATATAACAATCTCCCCAAATCAATAAGAGACTCTAAATCACTGACTAGTTTTACGAAATCTTGTAACAACTTTTTGTATAATACTTACGTGTCTGATGCCTTTTCGTAGTTTTTTATATCTTTTGTTCTTGCGTGTTTTTTTGTGTTTTCATATTTGTGCTGTAAAGTGTTTTATGACTTTCTTTTGTCTATTCGACCTCCACGAAAAGAGGTGTTTCACCTATGGAGTTATCGAGTTTAAATAAAGATAAATAATAATAATAATAATAATAATAATAATAATAATAATAATAATAATAATAATAATAATAACAAGGCAGTATTGCTGAAGGCAATGAGTACTTGGGCCGTGATAGAGTAATTTTGAGGACAATATATACTACTATTCAAATATGGTCTTGAATTTCCTCCTGTCAATGAGGCATTTGATTAACTGGTTATTAAACGAAGCAATGGCATGACAATGGCAAAATATGTCTAGCAACTTTTGTGGAGTTTGAGGCAGGGCTTCTTTATTTATAGCGGGAATTGCTTAAACTCCTTAAATATTCAATTACAGCAAATTTCTTTTGTTCTCGATGGTAGATGTCTAATATTTAGATGGGCATATTAGATTTCTACCCTATAGTTATCCCTATATACCAAAAATCGGACATCCAGCTCTATTGGCTTGCTCAGAATTAGATATACGCATAATTAATGAGGTACAATATGTGGTGTCATAAGGTGTCCCATCATACCATTTATGAAGGGTGTAGCACTTGTGGTTACTGAGTTGTGGACAAATATATATATTTGAGGTCAAAGGTCATCGAGGTCACGTGACATTTTGTCAAAAATAATTGTATTGCTAAGTTATTCCTATATACCAAAAATCAGACCTCTAGCTCTATTGGCGCGCTCAAAATTATATATGCGCATAATTAATGAGGTACAATATGTGGTGTCATAAGGTGTCTTATCATACCAAATATGAAGGATGTAGCACTTGTGGTTACTGAGTTGTGGACAAATATATATATTTGAGGTCAAAGGTCATTGAGGTCACGTCACATTTTGTCATAATAATTGTATTGCTAAGTTATTCCTATATACCAAAAATCAGACCTCTAGCTCTATTGGCTCGCTCAAAATAAGATATGCACATAATTAATGAGGTACAATATATGGTGTCATAAGGTGTCCTTTCATACCAAGTATGAAGGGTGTAGCACTTGTGGTTACTGAGTTGTGGACAAATATGTATATTTGAGGTCAAAGGTCATTGAGGTCACGTGAAGTTTTGTCAAACAAATTATATTGTTAACTTATCCCTATATACCAGAAATCAGACCTCTTGCTCTATTGGCTCGCTCATAATTAGATATGCACATAATTAATGGGGTACAATATGTGGTGTCATAAGGTGTCCCATCATACCAAATATGAAAGGTTTAGCACTTGTGGTTACTGAGTTATGGACAATAATGTATATTTGAGGTCAAAGGTCACCAAGGTCACATGATATTTTGTCAAAATGTCTGAGATATCTGCGTGAACCGATGGACTCACTGATGGACTCACGGACGGATATGAGCCAATCTATAAGCCCCCTGGACTTTATCCGTGGGGACAAAAAAACTGTGTCACTGCATCCTTTAGGCAATATGAATACGATGAGAAACTAATTTTTATTTTTCTTGGCATCATACATGCGAGTCTATGGAGAACTGCCTTATACATGGGAGTCTATGGAGGTGTAAACTAAAAAGTCCTCTAACACGGCCAATTTGATAGCATTGTGAAACAAATCGACGTGCATCTGTATGGGGTTGGGTACTAGGCGTGAACGGACGGACGGACGCACGGACATGACCAAACCTATAAGTCCCCTCGGACTTCGTCCATGGTGATTAAAACAACAACGCAACAGTTATTACAGCTACACCGGCGGTAGGTTCATATCCAGAGCCCCGTACGGTCTGCCGCCGTCGCTTGAAAACAATCTCATGCACCCGGCCATATGGACAGCTGGCCGGATGCATGACTTCCCGGAGAAGGCGAGCTGTCACGTTCAAGCTCAGGATTATTTGTCGATCAAATTTCAGTAATTTACCTTACCTAGATGAAATTTTGTCTATAGGCTGAAATTTCGCCGAAGTTTGACAAAATTACATCGATTTTCAGGTTCATATGCGACATTTTTGAGTTTTGAGTGCAGACAGAAATAAGTTTTGAGGCAACATGGCTGCGACCCCATGTTGACCCCTAGCCCTGCGTACGATGCTATGTGCTACAGCTAACACACAGCATCGTACGCAGGGCCGCGAGAGAGTTGCCGACATCGACGGTTATTTACGAGAAGTGAATAAAAGACTGTCATTTTTGGAAGCGATCGAGTAGCTGAGGTAGGCTGGGATACGACTTGGGCCCAAGAACGCTGAATTTCGGCAGTAATTTGGCTTTTTACGTCAAGTCCCAAAATGGATTTGAAGTCACCGACCCAACGTACGGGTCTTTGCAGGGCTGTGGTGAGCGGGGCGGTTAGCTGTAGCGGAACACACAGCATCGTAAGCAGGGCTAGTTGACCCCCAAGTGAAAATGTGTTCGCGATCAAATCTTCCTATATTTTTTTCAGAATTTTCAACAAATCATTGCTTCTTACATCTTTTGTAAAATATAAAATACTAAATAAACTGCGATGTGCCATGTCTCCAGATTTCTAAAATATCGTTCGTTGACCGTTCGACGCAAACTTGTGACGCAGTTGAAATTCAATACTGACCGCCAAATAATCTTAATGAGACAAGATCAGTCTAGACATCCTCCAAATTATCCAACAATTCTCATTGGAGTTCAGCTCGCTTAGAGTATCATAACATTTTTCGGCGTTCTTTTAGATCGACCCTAATATCTCCCATTTAGGAAATAAATACACAAGCTACCTCGACAAAACTTCGTGCACCATCCAAGACCAAACGCACTACAAATCTGTCTTGACGTCATCATCTCCTTACATGGTAATCGGCATACCGTATTTTTTAGCAAAGGGGACACAGAATACGTCGGAGTATTCAGTTTCAAACGTATTACATTGTGTGATGTTGTCAAAAAAAAGTCATGTTACTGCAGTGGTATAAATTACAAAACACAAAAGTTCAAATCAGTTTATTTTGGACTGGCTTTACCCAACATTTCATATTGTTTCTTATGCCAGATTTGACCACGTGCTTACTGGCGACCCCTTTTCATGCAAATTTTGTGTCAAATGATGTGTTCCCCTGGAAAAACAAACGTACGATTTCTAAATGAAGGAGGCGAAATTTGCCCTCAAGACTCGAAACCACCCCTTGTGGGGTGTACCTAGCTATTTTTAACGAGCTTCTCTAATCTGCAGCTCTATTTCGAAATGATGGTCTGGTTTTCTCAGCTCAAGGATAAGTGTTCTCCATCGCTGTGGGCATTACTATTCTCAACCGGGGGTACAGTTTCCAGTCGTAATGTTTTTCATTGTGTCCGGGATATAAAACCTTTCCTTTTCAAACTTTCTCTTTGATTAACACTAATCCACATCTTGTCAGTGATTAAACATGTTTCAAGTTTAAATGTTAAATTCTGGTCTCGAGCCCTCCTGTTCGACCAAACCGAAATTACCCCTCCCACTTTGGCTCGTCCAGTGGGTGTAGCAAGGGTCGTGCCATCGCCTAGTAAACGGAGGGTGCATTAATTGTTGCATTTCGATGCACATTTTGATTATATTCAGAAGATTTTGTGGCAAAAACTCAGATAGAGAAGCATTTATATTCACATCTCACTTATTCAAGACTGGCTGAGAGCAGCACTTCCATTCAGTTAACATCATTACGCCATTTGTTATGCCAAGAAAGATGAAGCCAATACATTTTGCCCTCCCTGGTCTCAGCCAGAAATGGTTATACCTTACAGTTTTTTCCCACGGAATGAAAACAAATGTACTTGGGCTGAGGCCCAAGTACAATAATAATAATAATAATAATGATAATAATAATAGTAATAATAATAATTATAACACATTATCTCTTACCTTTCTTCGTTAATCTCGAATGGCATTTCTATGATTGTGAACTGAATGAAAATTATATTGTCAACTAGTTCTGAAGGGATAAACTCACCTAATAAGCGTTGGTTCGACAATGACAACACCGTAGAAGGGGCCTCATGACATTGTCATGTTATGGATAGAAGTCAACCTATTTTACCCCTCAAAACACTATTGCGGAGGCTATGCGCAAACAGAAATGGCAGTTATTAGCTGACAATAACGGAAGTACAATAACGGAAGTACAAACAAATTAATATCATGATTCAAGTATGTTTTTCTATTATTCAACAGTTATTGCAAAAGTAATGAAAAAAAGTCATTTTTTCTCTTTCTAGCTGAACTTCTACGTCAACGAATGGAAAATCCAGTTGGTAAGTTTTTGTGCATTTTGATCATAATTTCAATAAAATCAACCGCAATATAAATCAAAGAAGTCAACAAAAGATGTAATCCACAAAGTAACCTAAAATGTATCATAGGTCAGCACTAAAGGCAATTAAGTCACATCCAGCTTTTATAATTTGTGTGCCAGTGGCGATTACGATAGAGATTTTATTACATTTGTGGTCGATAGTATTGCATTTATGCTTGCGTTCTTAATATCTTTAAGGTTGTCGTGATATCATAATTATCAATGTGTTTTGTTACATTAATGGTTGATTTATTTGAAAATTTACACTGTTTTATGTATGTCGATGCACAATTATTGTCCGCAAAGTCACAATTAGTTTTGGTGCCAAATGTACGGCAGTTACATGTGATAGCAGTCGAGTAATCGTTTTCATAGAAAACGTTTTGCTCCACTGCCAGCAGTCTCTTACCCGAAAACATTCACTTATCCTAAACAAATAGTTCGGTTGTTTAGCATAAGGTATACATGTGGAATAAAATAAATGTTTCTTGGGATGGTGTAAACGAGATTTGCTAAAATTTTGATGACATTGGCGCGTTTTTTGTAATAGTATTCTTCTTCGAATTCGCTCTTTCAATGGCACTGCAAAATGCTATCACACGACAGAAATGCCAAGAGGATTTGACCTGTTATGAAGGGCTTGACAACGCAATTTCTGCGTAGTGAAGATTCATTACGTATTTATGGTAACCCCTGGCCAGCTGTAAATCTTTGGGGCTTTTGTCTTTTGGCCTGCTTTGCATACGACGTCGTTGGACACGACCTGAAAATCACCCAGGCAGTCAATTAAACTATTAATTGACTGTTTTCCGACCCAATTAACACTTTCCTGCAGTATCAGTCATATTTAATCGCGTTGCCCGGATGGGCACAACGTAGGAACGTGTATATTTCTATGTGTACGTTTAACTGGTGGTGTTGTTTGTACCATCGTGCGTTTGAAATCATCGTTTCACCTAGAGTATTACCTTCAAGGTGACAGGCTTACTATTAATGTTCAGTATCATGGCACCGAATTCTGCCCACGGTGAAAACCACCTGTTTTGCCTACTAATTACTGCCCGTCGCTGGCCGTCCTGAATGTAGCCTATCTATAGCTACAGTAACCAGCCAATATATAATACCCCGCGCCTTATATTTTTTATATAAACCACCGTCCCTCTATCACATAGGGACGGTGTATAAACTTATAACACTGGACAAAATGCTTCAGTATATTAACGTATATTGACGTATATGGAACACAATAATGAGTGCATACGTAACGTATATCTTTGTATATTGAACATTTTATCTCGTTGATATGCGTTGTGTATATCTATGCAGATCAGGAGTATACGTAATACATATCTTTGTACACCAAGTATACACTGTACTTCTGCATTTTATTAGTACACGTACGTGACTGCTCAACGTATTAGATACATGTACAGAATCAGTATATGTGTAGATATTGTCGTATATCAAGCATTTTGCACTGTGTTATCTAACACATATTTCTGTTCCAATACTCATAAAACAGTCAAAATGCAGAATTGGTGTACTTTGGTCTACCTTGACTTGTGACGATGATGCTATTCGTTTGACCCAAATTGCTTCAGGAAGAGATCTCAAAGCACGAGGAATATGAGCAATAACACATAACTAGGGTCTAAGTATATCGTATATGAAATTTTATATATTGACCGAATGAAGGAGAATTTCGTCAGAAGCACCGATTGTAGTCTCCATTTTTCAAAATAAAGACTATCTGGTGATATCGGCTGAAGTTTTTACTCACTTTTATATACGATGTTTCAAGCATTTTTAACATTGGATATTTGGTGAACATAAACGTCACCAAAAATAGTTGAGGCAATTCACCACGAAGTAAATAGATAAAGAGAGACTAATTGCAACTTAACATACACATGTCTTGTTCAGAAGACATTTTTTCCTATTTAGGCCTACACGTGCACGATAACCCAAGAAAAACTAGTTTCATTGTAAATTACAAACTATTGTCCTATAGTGTAGACCAAATATTTATTTTCTGTCTTACATTTTCCCTTATCACAGTGTCTTTTTATGTTTGTGTAAATCAGTAGAACTGACTTCGATTCCTACAGACACACTCTATGCGAACACAAGTTTGTGTGTCGCTGACAACTGTAATCCGATAAAAAATGTGTTTGTCCCAATAAACTAAATACCTAATAGAGGCTTTAATATACGGAAGAGTTATCTTGTGTCACAGTCCTGAACACAGGATGCCAGTCGTTAGCTCTTATTTACAACCCTAGGCAGCGTCGAGTAGGCTTCATCAACAGCTAAAAGGCCATAGGCGTAAGTCTCTGACGAACACATTATCTCTTACCTTTCTTCGTTAATCACGAATGGCATTTCTATGATTGTGAACTGAATGAGATTATATTGTCAACTAGTTGTGAAGGGATAAACTCACCTAATAAGCGTTGTTTCGACAATGACAACACCGTAGAAGGGGCCTCATGACATTGTCATATTATGGACATAAGTCAACCTATTTTACCCCTGAAAAACACTATTGCGGAGGTTGTGCGCAAACAGAAAATGGCAGTTATTAGCTGACAATAACAGAAGTACAAACAATTTTATATAATGATTCAAGTATGTCTTTTCTATTATTCGAGAATTATTACCAAAAGTAATGACCTAAAATCATTTTTTCTCGTTTTAGCTGAATTTCAAAGTCATGGGGAAAATCCAGGTGGTAATTCTTGAGTATTTTGATCATAATTTCAATAAAATCAACCGCAATATAAAACAAAGTAGTCAACAAAAGATGTAATTCACAAGTAACCTAAAATGTAACATAGGTCAGCACTAAAGGCAATTAAGTCACATCCAGCTTTTATAATTTGTGTGCCAGTGGCGATTACGATATAGATTTTATTACATTTGTGGTCGATAATATTGCATTTATGCTTGCTTTTAAGGTTGTCGTGATATCATAATTATCAATGTGTTTTTTGTTAAATTAATGGTTGATTTATTTGAAAATTTACACGGTATTATGAATATCGATGCACAATTATTATCCGCTAAGTCACAATTAGTTTTGGTGCCAAATGTATGGCTGTTACATTGGCAGCAGTCGAGTAATCGTTTTATAGAAAAACGTTTTGCTCCACTGCCAGCAGTCTGTTATCCGAAAACATGCACTTGTCCTAAACAAATTGTTTGGTTGTTTAGCATAAGGTATACATGTGGAATGAAATAAATGTTTCTAGGGATGGTGTATATGAGATTTGCTAAAATTCTGATGACATTGGCGTGTTTTTTATACTATTATTCTTCTTTGAATTCGCTTCTTCAATGGCTATGCAAAATGCTATCACGTGAGAGGAAATGCCAAGAGGATTTGACCTGTTAAAAAGGGCTTGACAACGCGATTTCTGCGTAGTGAAGATTCATTACGTATTCATGGTACCCCTGGCCAGCTGTCAATATCTTTGTGGGCTTTTGTCTTTTGGCCTGCTTTGAATATGACGTCGTTGGCAGGACCTGCCAATCACCAAGATAGTCAATTAAATTATTAATTGACTGTTTACCGACCAAGTTAACACTATCCAGCAGTATCAGTCATAACTAGGGTCTAAGTATATCTTATATGAAATTTATATATTGACCGAATGAAGGAGAATTTCGTTAGGAAGCACCGATTGTAGTCTCCATTTTTCAAAATAAAGACTATCTGGTGATTTCGGCTTAAGTATTTAGTCACGTTTAAATACGATGTTTCAAGCACTGCTAACATTGATTATTTGTTGAACATAAACATCATCACAAATAGTTGAGGCAATTCACCACGAATGTAAAATAGATAAAGATGGACTAATTGCAACTTAACATACACATGTCTTGTTCAGAAGACAATTTTTTTCCTATTTAGGCCTACACGTGCACGATAACCCAAGAAAGACTAGTGTCATTGTAAATTACAAACTATTGCCCTATAGTCTAGACCAAATATTATTTTTCTGTCTTACATTTTTTCCTTATCACAGTGTCTTTTTATGTTTGTGTAAATCAGTGGAACTGACTTCGATTCCTACAGACACACTCTATGCGAAACACACGTTTGTGTGACGCTGACAACAGTAATTCGCTAAAAATGTGTTGTCCCAATAAACTAAATACTTAATAGAGGCTTTACTATACGGAAGAGGTATCTTGTGTCACAGTCCTGAACACAGGATGCCTTTCGTTAGCTCTTATTTACGACCCTAGGCAGCGTCGAGTAGGCTTCATCAACAGCTAAGAGGCCATAGGCGTAAGTCTCTGACGAACACATTATCTCTTACCTCTCTTCGTTAGTCTCGAATGGCATTTCTATGATTGTGAACTGAATGAGAATTATATTGTCAACTAGTTCTGAAGGGATAAACTCACCTAATAAGCGTTGGTTCGACAATGACAACACCGTAGAAGGGGCCTCATGACATTGTCATATTATGGACAGAAGTCAACCTATTTTACCCCTCAAAACACTATTGCGGAGGCTTTGCGCAAACAGAAAATGGCAGTTATTAGCTGACAATAACAGAAGTACAAACAAATTTTATATAATGATTCAAGTATGTTTTTTCTATTATTCAAGAATTATTACCAAAAGTAATGAACTAAAATCATTTTTTCTCGTTTTAGCTGAACTTCAAAGTCATGGGGAAAATCCAGGTGGTAAGTTCTTGAGCATTTTGATCATAATTTCGATAAAATCAACCGCAATATAAAACAAAGTAGTCAACAAAAGATGCAATCCACAAAGTAACCTTAAATGTAACATAGGTCAGCACTAGAGGCAATTAAGTCACATCCAGCTTTTATAATTTGTGTGCCAGTGGCGATTACGATATACATTTTATTACATTTGTGGTCGATAGTATTGCATTTATGCTTGCTTTTCGTAATACCTTTAAGGTTGCCGTGATATCATAATTATCAATGTGTTTTTGTTACATTAATGGTTGATTTATTTGAAAATTTACACGGTATTATGAATATCGATGCACAATTAAATCCGCTAAGTCACAATTAGTTTTGGTGCCAAATGTATGGCGGTTACATGTGGCAGCAGTCGAGTAATCGTTTTATAGAAAACGTTTTGCTAAACTGCCAGCAGTCCGTTACCCGAAAACATTCACTTGTCCTAAACAAATTGTTTGGTTGTTTAGCATAAGGTATACATGTGGAATAAAATAAATGTTTCTTGGGATGGTGTATATGAGATTGCTAAAATTCTGATGACATTGGCGTGTTTTGTATAATAGTATTTTTCTTTGAATTCGCTTCTTCAATGGCTATGCAAAATGCTATCACGTGAGAGGAAATGCCAAGAGGATTTGACCGGTTAAGAAGGGCTTGATAACGCGATTTCTGCGTAGTGAAGATTCATTACGTATTCATGGTAACCCCTGGCCAGCTGTCAATATCTTTGTGGCTATTGTCTTTTGGCCTGCTTTGAATATGACGTCGTTGGCACGACCTGCCAATCACCCAGGTAGTCAATTAAATTATTAATTGACTGTTTACGACCCAATTAACACTATCCAGCAGTATCAGTCATATTTAATCGCGTTGCCCGGTTGGCCACAACGTAGGAACGCGTGTATTTCTATGTGTACGTTTAACTGGTGGTGTTGTTTGTACCATCGTGCGTTTGAAGTCCTCGTTTCACCTACAGTATTACCTTCAATGTAACAGGCTTATCATTAATGTTCAGTATCATGGCACCGAGCTAAGCCCACGGTGAAAACCACCTGTTTTGCCTACTAATTACTGCCCGTCGCTGGCCGTCCTGAATGTAGCCTATCTATAGCTACAGTATTCAGCCAATATATAATACCACGAGCCTTATATTTTTTATATAAACCACCGTCCCTCTATCACATAGGGACGGTGTATAAACTTATAACACTGGACAAAATGCTTCAGTATATTAACGTATATTGACGTATATGGAACACAATAATGAGTGCATACGTAACGTATATCTTTGTTTATTGAACATTTTATCTCGTTGATATGCGTTGCGTATATCTTATGCAGATCAAGAGTACACGTAATGCATATCTTTGTACACCAAGTATACACTGTACTTCTGCATTTTATTAGTACATGTACGTGACTGCTCAATGTTTTAGATATATGTACAGAATCAGTATATGTGTAGATATTGTCGTATATCAAGCATTTTGCACTGTGTTATCTAACACATATTTCTGTTCCAAAGTCATAAAACAGTCAAAATGCAGAATTGATGTACTTTTGGTCTACCTTGACTTGTGACGATGATGCTATTCGTTCGACCCAAATTGCTTTAGGAAAAGATATTAAAGCACGAGGAATATGAGCAATAACACATAACTAGGGTCTAAGTATATCTTATATGAAATTTTATATATTGACCGAATGAAGGAGAATTTCGTCAGGAAGCACCGATTGTAGTCTCGATTTTTCAAAATAAAGACTATCTGGTGATATCGGCTTAAGTTTTTACTCACGTTTAAATACGATGTTTCAAGCATTGCTAACATTGGATATTTGGTGAACATAAACATCGCCACAAATAGTTGAGGCATTCACGATGAAGGTAGAATAGATAAAGAGGGACTAATTGCAACTTAACATACACATGTCTTGTTCAGAAGACAAATTTTTCCTATTTAGGCCTACACGTCCACGATAACCAAAGAAAAACTAGTGTCATTGTAAGCTACAAACTATTGTCCTATAGTCTAGACCAAATATTTATTTTCTGTCTTACATTTTTCCTTATCACAGTGTCTTTTTATATTTGTGTAAATCAGTGGAACTGACTTCGATTCCTACAGACAAACTCTATGCGTAACACGCGTTTGTATGGCGCTGACAACAGTAATGCCATTAAAATGTGTTGTCCCAATTAACTAAATACTTAATAGAGGCTTTACTATACGGAAGAGGTATCTTATGTCACAGTCCTGAACACAGGATGCCTTTCGTTGGCTCTTATTTGCAACCCTAGGCAGCGTCGAGTAGGCTTCATCAAGAGCTAGAGGCCATAGGCGTAAGTCTCTGACGAACACATTATCTCTTACCTCTCTTCGTTCATCTCGAATGGCATTTCTATGATTGTGAACTGAATGAGATTATATTGTCGACTATTTCTGAAGGGGTAAACTCACCTAATGAGCGTTGGTTCGACAATGACAACACCGTAGAAGGGGCCTCATGACATTGTCATATTATGGACAGAAGTCAACCTATTTTACCCCTCAAAACACTATTGCGGAGGCTTTGCGCAAACAGAAAATGGCAGTTATTAGCTGACAATAACGGAAGTACAAACAAAATAATATAATGATTCAAGTATGTCTTTTCTACTATTTAAGAAATATTAACAAAAGTAATGAACGAAAATCATTTTTTCTCTTTTTAGCTGAACTTCGACGTCAACGGGATATTCAAATGGGTAAGTTCTTGTTCATGTTGATCATAATTTCAATAAAATCAACCGCAAAATAAAACAAAGTAGTCAAAAAAGATGTAATCCACAAAGTAACCTAAAATGTAACATAGGTCAGCACTAAAGGCAATGAAGTCACATCCAGCTTTTATAATTTGTGTGCCAGTGGCGATTACGATATAGATTTTATTACATTTGTGGTCGATAATATTGCATTTATGCTTGCTTTTAAGGTTGTCGTGATATCATAATTATCAATGTATTTTTGTTAAATTAATGGTTGATTTATTTGAAAATTTACACGGTATTATGAATATCGATGCACAATTATTATCCGCTAAGTCACAATTAGTTTTGGTGCCAAATGTATGGCTTTTACATTGGCAGCAGTCGAGTAATCGTTTTATAGAAAACGTTTTGCTCCACTGCCAGCAGTCTGTTATCCGAAAACATGCACTTGTCCTAACACATTGTTTGGTTGTTTAGCATAAGGTATACATGTGGAATGAAATAAATGTTTCTAGGGATGGTGTATATGAGATTTGCTAAAATTCTGATGACATTGGCGTGTTTTTTTATACTATTATTCTTCTTTGAATTCGCTTCTTCAATGGCTATGCAAAATGCTATCACGTGAGAGGAAATGCCAAGAGGATTTGACCTGTTAAAAAGGGCTTGACAACGCGATTTCTGCGTAGTGAAGATTCATTACGTATTCATGGTAACCCCTGGCCAGCTGTCAATATCTTTGTGGGCTTTTGTCTTTTGGCCTGCTTTGAATATGACGTCGTTGGCAGGACCTGCCAATCACCAAGATAGTCAATTAAATTATTAATTGACTGTTTACCGACCAAGTTAACACTATCCAGCAGTATCAGTCATAACGAGGGTCTAAGTATATCTTATATGAAATTTTACATATTGACCGAATGAAGGAGAATTTCGTTAGGAAGCAACGATTGTAGTCTCCATTTTTCAAAATAAAGACTATCTGGTGATTTCGGCTTAAGTTTTTACTCACGTTTAAATACGATGTTTCAAGCATTGCTAACATTGATTATTTGTTGAACATAAACATCATCACAAATAGTTGAGGCAATTCACCACGAATGTAAAATAGATAAAGAGGGACTAATTGCAACTTAACATACACATGTCTTGTTCAGAAGACAATTTTTTTCCTATTTAGGCCTACACGTGCACGATAACCCAAGAAAGACTAGTGTCATTGTAAATTACAAACTATTGCCCTATAGTCTAGACCAAATATTATTTTTCTGTCTTACATTTTTTCCTTATCACAGTGTCTTTTTATGTTTGTGTAAATCAGTGGAACTGACTTCGATTCCTACAGACACACTCTATGCGAAACACACGTTTGTGTGACGCTGACAACAGTAATTCGCTAAAAAATGTGTTGTCCCAATAAACTAAATACTTAATAGAGGCTTTACTATACGGAAGAGGTATCTTGTGTCACAGTCCTGAACACAGGATGCCTTTCGTTAGCTCTTATTTACGACCCTAGGCAGCGTCGAGTAGGCTTCATCAACAGCTAAGAGGCCATAGGCGTAAGTCTCTGACGAACACATTATCTCTTACCTTTCTTCGTTAGTCTCGAATGGCATTTCTATGATTGTGAACTGAATGAGATTATATTGTCAACTAGTTCTGAAGGGATAAACTCACCTAATAAGCGTTGTTTCGACAATGACAACACCGTAGAAGGGCCTCATGACATTGTCATATTATGGACAGAAGTCAACCTATTTTACCCCTCAAAAACACTATTGCGGAGGCTTTGCGCAAACAGAAAATGGCAGTTATTAGCTGACAATAACAGAAGTACAAACAGATTTTATATAATGATTCAAGTATGTTTTTTTCTATTATTCAAGAATTATTACCAAAAGTATGAACTAAAATCATTTTTTCTCGTTTTAGCTGAACTTCAAAGTCATGGGGAAAATCCAGGTGGTAAGTTCTTGAGCATTTTGATCATAATTTCGATAAAATCAACCGCAATATAAAACAAAGTAGTCAACAAAAGATGCAATCCACAAAGTAACCTAAAATGTAACATAGGACAGCACTAGAGGCAATTAAGTCACATCAAGCTTTTATAATTTGTGTGCGATTACGATATCCTTTTTATTACATTTGTGGTCGATAGTATTGCATTTATGCTTGCTTTTCGTAATACCTTTAAGGTTGCCATGATATCATAATTATCAATGTGTTTTTGTTACATTAATGGTTGATTTATTTGAAAATTTACACGGTATTATGAATATCGATGCACAATTAAAATCCGCTAAGTCACAATTAGTTTTGGTGCCAAATGTATGGCGGTTACATGTGGCAGCAGTCGAGTAATCGTTTTATAGAAACGTTTTGCTCAACTGCCAGCAGTCCGTTACCCGAAAACATTCACATGTCCTAAACAAATTGTTTGGTTGTTTAGCATAAGGTATACATGTGGAATAAAATAAATGTTTCTTGGGATGGTGTATATGAGATTCACTAAAATTCTGATGACATTGGCGTGTTTTGTATAATAGTATTTTTCTTTGAATTCGCTTCTTCAATGGCTATGCAAAATGCTATCACGTGAGAGGAAATGCCAAGAGGATTTGACCGGTTAAGAAGGGCTTGATAACGGATTTCTGCGTAGTGAAGATTCATTACGTATTCATGGTAACCCCTGGCCAGCTGTCATATCGTTGTGAGCTATTGTCTTTTGGCCTGCTTTGAATATGACGTCGTTGGCAGGACCTGCCATCACCAAGGTAGTCAATTAAATTATTAATTGACTGTTTACGACCCCAATTAACACTATCCAGCAGTATCAGTCATATTTTAATCGCGTTGCCCGGTTGGCCACAACGTAGGAACGCGTGTATTTCTATGTGTACGTTTAACTGGTGGTGTTGTTTATACCATCGTGCGTTTGAAGTCCTCGTTTCACCTACAGTATTACCTTCAATGTGACAGGCTTACCATTAATGTTCAGTATCATGGCACCGAGCTCTGCCCACGGTAAAAAAACTCCTGTTTTGCCTACTAATTACTGCCCGTCGCTGCCCGTCCTGAATGTAGCCTATCTATGGCTACAGTAACCAGCCAATATATAATACCCCGCGCCTTATATTTTTTATATAAACCACCGTCCCTCTATCACATAGGGACGGTGTATAAACTTATAACACTGGACAAAATGCTTCAGCATATTAACATACATTGACGTATATGGAACACAATAATGAGTGCATATGTAACGTATATCTTTGTATATTGAACATTTTATCTCGTTGATATGCGTTGCGTATATCTATGCAGATCAAGAGTGTACGTAATGCATATCTTTGTACACCAAGTATACACTGTACTTCTGCATTTTATTAGTACACGTACGTGACTGCTCAACGTTTAAGTTATATGTACAGAATCAGTATATGTGTAGATATTGTCGTATATCAAGCATTTGCACTGTGTTATCTAACACATATTTCTCAAAATGCAGAATTGGTGTACTTTTGGTCTACTTTTGGCCTTGACTTGTGACGATGATGCTATTCGTTCGACCCTAAAATTGCTTTAGGAAAAGATCTGAAAGCACGAGGAATATGAGCAATACACATACCTAGGGTCTAAGTATATCTTATATGAAATTTTATATATTGACCGAATGAAGGAGAATTTCGTCAGGGAGCACCGATTGTAGTCTCCATTTTTCAAAATAAAGACTATCTGGTGATATCGGCTTAAGTTTTTACTCACGTTTAAATACGATGTTTCAAGCATTGCTAACATTGGATATTTGGTGAACATAAACATCACCACAAATAGTTGAGGCAATTCACGACAAAGATAGAATAGAGAAAGAGGGACTTATTGCAACTGAACATACACATGTCTTGTTCAGAAGACAAATTTTTCCTATTTAGGCCTACACGTGCACGATAACATAAGAAAAACTAGTGTCATTGTAAGTTACAAACTATTGTCCTATAGTGTAGACCAAATATGAATTTTCTGTCTAACATTTTTCCTTATCACAGTGTCTTTTTATGTTTGTGTAAATCAGTGGAACTGACATCGATTCCTACACACACACTCTAAGCGTAACACACGTTTGTGTAACGCTGGCAACAGTATGGCATTAAAATGTGTTGTCCCAATAAACTAAATACCTAATAGAGGCTTTAATATACGGAAGAGGTATCTTGTGTCACAGTCCTGAACACAGGATGCCAGTCGTTAGCTCTTATTTACAACCCTAGGCAGCGTCGAGTAGGCTTCATCAACAGCTAAGAGGCCATAGGCGTAAGTCTCTGACGAACACATTGTCTCTTACCTCTCTTCGTTCATCTCGAATGGCATTTCTATGATTGTGAACTGAATGAAAATTATAGTCAACTAGTTCTGAAGGGATAAACTCACCTAATAAGCGTTGTTTCGACAATGACAACACCGTAGAAGGGCATCATGACATTTTCACATTATGGACAGAAGTCAACCTATTTTACCCCTCAAAAACACTATTGCGGAGGCTTTGCGCAAACAGAAAATGGCAGTAATTAGCTGACAATAACAGAAGTACAAACAAATTTAATATAATGATTCAAGTATGTCTTTTCTATTATTCAAGAATTATTACGAAAGTAATTAACCAAAATCATTTTTTCTCTTTTTAGCTGAACTTCAAGTGAACGGGAAAATCAAATGGGTAAGTTTTTGTGCATTTTGATCATAATTTCAATAAAATCAACCGCAATATAAAACAAAGTAGTCAACAAAAGATGTAATCCACAAAGTAACCTAAAATGTAACATAGGTCAGCACTAAAGGCAATTAAGTCACATCCAGCTTTTATAATTTGTGTGCCAGTGGCGATTACGATATAGATTTTATTACATTTGTGGTCGATAGTATTGCATTTATGCTGGCTTTTCGTAATACCTTTAAGGTTGCCGTGATATCATAATTATCAATGTGTTTTTGTGACATTAATGGTTGTTTTATTTCAAAATATCATGGTATAATGAATATCGATGCACAATTATTGTCCGCAAAGTCACAATTAGTTTTTGTGCCAAATGTACGGCAGTTACATGTGATAGCAGTCAAGTAATCGTTTTTATAGAAAACGTTTTGCTCCACTGCCAGCAGTCTGCTACCCGAAAACATTTACTTGTCCTAACAAATAGTTCGGTTGTTTAGCATAAGGTATACATGTGGAATGAAATAAATGTTTCTAGGGATGGTGTATATGAGATTTGCTAAAATTCTGATGACATTGGCCTGTTTTGTATAATAGTATTCTTCATTGAATTCGCTTCTTCAATGGCTATGCAAAATGCTATCACATGAGAGGAAATGCCAAGAGGATTTGACCGGTTAAGAAGGGCTTGACAACGCGATTTCTGCGTAGTGAAGATTAATTGCGTATTCATGGTAACCCCTGGCCAGCTGTCAATATCTTTGTGGGCTTTTGTCTTTTGGCCTGCTTTGCATATGACTTCGTTCGACACGACCTGCCAATCACCAAGGTAGTCAATTAAACTATTAATTGACTGTTTACCGACCAAATTAACACTATCCAGCAGTATCAGTCATATTTAATCGCGTTGCCCGGTTGGCCACAACGTAGGAACGCGTGTATTTCTATGTGTACGTTTAACTGGTGGTGTTGTTTGTACCATCGTGCGTTTGAAGTCCTCGTTTCACCTACAGTATTACCTTCAATGTAACAGGCTTATCATTAATGTTCAGTATCATGGCACCGAGCTAAGCCCACGGTGAAAACCACCTGTTTTGCCTACTAATTACTGCCCGTCGCTGGCCGTCCTGAATGTAGCCTATCTATAGCTACAGTATTCAGCCAATATATAATACCACGAGCCTTATATTTTTTATATAAACCACCGTCCCTCTATCACATAGGGACGGTGTATAAACTTATAACACTGGACAAAATGCTTCAGTATATTAACGTATATTGACGTATATGGAACACAATAATGAGTGCATACGTAACGTATATCTTTGTTTATTGAACATTTTATCTCGTTGATATGCGTTGCGTATATCTTTGCAGATCAAGAGTACACGTAATGCATATCTTTGTAAACCAAGTATACACTGTACTTCTGCATTTTATTAGTACATGTACGTGACTGCTCAATGTTTTAGATATATGTACAGAATCAGTATATGTGTAGATATTGTCGTATATCAAGCATTTTGCACTGTGTTATCTAACACATATTTCTGTTCCAAAAGTCATAAAACAGTCAAAATGCAGAATTGGTGTACTTTTGGTCTACCTTGACTTGTGACGATGATGCTATTCGTTCGACCCAAAATTGCTTTAGGAAAAGATCTGAAAGCACGAGGAATATGAGCAATAACACATACCTAGGGTCTAAGTATATCTTATATGAAATTTTATATATTGACCGAATGAAGGAGAATTTCGTCAGGAAGCACCGATTGTAGTCTCCATTTTTCAAAATAAAGACTATCTGGTGATATCGGCTTAAGTTTTATACTCACGTTTAAATACGATGTTTCAAGCATTGCTAACATTGGATATTTGGTGAACATAAACATCGCCACAAATAGTTGAGGCAATTCACGATGAAGGTAGAATAGATAAAGAGGGACTAATTGCAACTTAACATACACATGTCTTGTTCAGAAGACAAATTTTTCCTATTTAGGCCTACACGTCCACGATAACCAAGAAAAACTAGTGTCATTGTAAGCTACAAACTATTGTCCTATAGTCAAGACCAAATATTTATTTTCTGTCTTACATTTTTTCCTTATCACAGTGTCTTTTTATATTTGTGTAAATCAGTGGAACTGACTTCGATTCCTACAGACAAACTCTATGCGTAACACACGTTTGTATGGCGCTGACAACAGTAATGCCATTAAAATGTGTTGTCCCAATTAACTAAAACTTAATAGAGGCTTTACTATACGGAAGAGGTATCTTATGTCACAGTCCTGAACACAGGATGCCTTTCGTTAGCTCTTATTTACAACCCTAGGCAGCGTCGAGTAGGCTTCATCAAGAGCTAAGAGGCCATAGGCGTACGTCTCTGACGAACACATTATCTCTTACCTCTCTTCGTTCATCTCGAATGGCATTTCTATGATTGTGAACTGAATGAGATTATATTGTCGACTATTTCTGAGGGGTAAACTCACCTAATGAGCGTTGGTTCGACAATGACAACACCGTAGAAGGGGCCTCATGACATTGTCATATTATGGACAGAAGTCAACCTATTTTACCCCTCAAAACACTATTGCGGAGGCTTTGCGCAAACAGAAAATGGCAGTTATTAGCTGACAATAACGGAAGTACAAACAAATTTAATATAATGATTCAAGTATGTCTTTTCTACTATTTAAGAAATATTAACAAAAGTAATGAACGAAAATCATTTTTTCTCTTTTTAGCTGAACTTCGACGTCAACGGGATATTCAAATGGTAAGTTCTTGTTCATGTTGATCATAATTTCAATAAAATCAACCGCAAAATAAAACAAAGTAGTCAAAAAAAGATGTAATCCACAAAGTAACCTAAAATGTAACATAGGTCAGCACTAAAGGCAATTAAGTCACATCCAGCTTTTATAATTTGTGTGCCAGTGGCGATTACGATATAGATTTTATTACATTTGTGGTCGATAGTATTGCATTTATGCTGGCTTTTCGTAATACCTTTAAGGTTGCCGTGATATCATAATTATCAATGTGTTTTTGTGACATTAATGGTTGTTTTATTTCAAAAAATTCATGGTATAATGAATATCGATGCACAATTATTGTCCGCAAAGTCACAATTAGTTTTTGTGCCAAATGTACGGCAGTTACATGTGATAGCAGTCAAGTAATCGTTTTTATAGAAAACGTTTTGCTCCACTGCCAGCAGTCTGCTACCCGAAAACATTTACTTGTCCTAAACAAATAGTTCGGTTGTTTAGCATAAGGTATACATGTGGAATGAAATAATGTTTCTAGGGATGGTGTATATGAGATTTGCTAAAACTCTGATGACATTGGCCTGTTTTGTATAATAGTATTCTTCATTGAATTCGCTTCTTCAATGGCTATGCAAAATGCTATCACATGAGAGGAAATGCCAAGAGGATTTGACCGGTTAAGAAGGGCTTGACAACGCGATTTCTGCGTAGTG
Organism: Ptychodera flava; assembly: GCF_041260155.1. Lineage (NCBI taxonomy): Eukaryota > Metazoa > Hemichordata > Enteropneusta > Ptychoderidae > Ptychodera > Ptychodera flava. The sequence goes on from NW_027248281.1 coordinate 9,399,398, forward strand.
AAGATTCATTACGTATTCATGGTAACCCCTGGCCAGCTGTCAATATCTTTGGGGGCTTTTGTCTTTTGGCCTGCTTTGAATATGACGTCGTTGGATACGACCTGCCAATCACCCAGGTAGTCAATTAAACTATTAATTGACTGTTTACCGACCCAATTAACACTATCCAGCAGTATCAGTCATATTTAATCGCGTTGCCCGGTTGGCCACAACATAGGAACGCGTGTATTTCTATGTGTACGTTTAACTGGTGGTGTTGTTTGTACCATCGTGCGTTTGAAGTCCTCGTTTCACCTACAGTATTACCTTCAATGTAACAGGCTTATCATTAATGTTCAGTATCATGGCACCGAGCTAAGCCCACGGTGAAAACCACCTGTTTTGCCTACTAATTACTGCCCGTCGCTGGCCGTCCTGAATGTAGCCTATCTATAGCTACAGTATTCAGCCAATATATAATACCACGAGCCTTATATTTTTTATATAAACCACCGTCCCTCTATCACATAGGGACGGTGTATAAACTTATAACACTGGACAAAATGCTTCAGTATATTAACGTATATTGACGTATATGGAACACAATAATGAGTGCATACGTAACGTATATCTTTGTATATTGAACATTTTATCTCGTTGATATGCGTTGCGTATATCTTTGCAGATCAAGAGTACACGTAATGCATATCTTTGTACACCAAGTATACACTGTACTTCTGCATTTTATTAGTACATGTACGTGACTGCTCAATGTTTTAGATATATGTACAGAATCAGTATATGTGTAGATATTGTCGTATATCAAGCATTTTGCACTGTGTTATCTAACACATATTTCTGTTCCAAAGTCATAAACAGTCAAAATGCAGAATTGATGTACTTTTGGTCTACCTTGACTTGTGACGATGATGCTATTCGTTCGACCCAAAATTGCTTTAGGAAAAGATATTAAAGCACGAGGAATATTAGCAATAACACATAACTAGGGTCTAAGTATATCTTATATGAAATTTTATATATTGACCGAATGAAGGAGAATTTCGTCAGGAAGCACCGATTGTAGTCTCGATTTTTCAAAATAAAGACTATCTGGTGATATCGGCTTAAGTTTTTACTCACGTTTAAATACGATGTTTCAAGCATTGCTAACATTGGATATTTGGTGAACATAAACATCGCCACAAATAGTTGAGGCAATTCACGATGAAGGTAGAATAGATAAAGAGGGACTAATTGCAACTTAACATACACATGTCTTGTTCAGAAGACAAATTTTTCCTATTTAGGCCTACACGTCCACGATAACCAAAGAAAAACTAGTGTCATTGTAAGCTACAAACTATTGTCCTATAGTCAAGACCAAATATTTATTTTCTGTCTTACATTTTTTCCTTATCACAGTGTCTTTTTATATTTGTGTAAATCAGTGGAACTGACTTCGATTCCTACAGACAAACTCTATGCGTAACACGCGTTGTATGGCGCTGACAACAGTAATGCCATTAAAATGTGTTGTCCCAATTAACTAAATACTTAATAGAGGCTTTACTATACGGAAGAGGTATCTTATGTCACAGTCCTGAACACAGGATGCCTTTCGTTGGCTCTTATTTGCAACCCTAGGCAGCGTCGAGTAGGCTTCATCAAGAGCTAAGAGGCCATAGGCGTACGTCTCTGACGAACACATTATCTCTTACCTCTCTTCGTTCATCTCGAATGGCATTTCTATGATTGTGAACTGAATGAGATTATATTGTCGACTATTTCTGAAGGGGTAAACTCACCTAATGAGCGTTGGTTCGACAATGACAACACCGTAGAAGGGGCCTCATGACATTGTCATATTATGGACAGAAGTCAACCTATTTTACCCCTCAAAACACTATTGCGGAGGCTTTGCGCAAACAGAAAATGGCAGTTATTAGCTGACAATAACGGAAGTACAAACAAAATTAATATAATGATTCAAGTATGTCTTTTCTACTATTTAAGAATATTAACAAAAGTAATGAACGAAAATCATTTTTTCTCTTTTTAGCTGAACTTCGACGTCAACGGGATATTCAAATGGGTAAGTTCTTGTTCATGTTGATCATAATTTCAATAAAATCAACCGCAAAATAAAACAAAGTAGTCAAAAAAGATGTAATCCACAAAGTAACCTAAAATGTAACATAGGTCAGCACTAAAGGCAATGAAGTCACATCCAGCTTTTATAATTTGTGTGCCAGTGGCGATAACGATATAGATTTTATTACATTTGTGGTCGATAATATTGCATTTATGCTTGCTTTTAAGGTTGTCGTGATATCATAATTATCAATGTGTTTTTGTTAAATTAATGGTTGATTTATTTGAAAATTTACACGGTATTATGAATATCGATGCACAATTATTATCCGCTAAGTCACAATTAGTTTTGGTGCCAAATGTATGGCTTTACATTGGCAGCAGTCGAGTAATCGTTTTATAGAAAACGTTTTGCTCCACTGCCAGCAGTCTGTTATCCGAAAACATGCACTTGTCCTAAACAAATTGTTTGGTTGTTTAGCATAAGGTATACATGTGGAATGAAATAAATGTTTCTAGGGATGGTGTATATGAAATTTGCTAAAATTCTGATGACATTGGCGTGTTTTTTATACTATTATTCTTCTTTGAATTCGCTTCTTCAATGGCTATGCAAATTGCTATCACGTGAGAGGAAATGCCAAGAGGATTTGACCTGTTAAAAAGGGCATGACAACGCGACGTAGTGAAGATTCATTACGTATTCATGGTAACCCCTGGCCAGCTGTCAATATCTTTGTGGGCTTTTGTCTTTGGCCTGCTTTGAATATGACGTCGTTGGCAGGACCTGCCAATCACCAAGATAGTCAATTAAATTATTAATTGACTGTTTACCGACCAAGTTAACACTATCCAGCAGTATCAGTCATAACGAGGGTCTAAGTATATCTTATATGAAATTTTACATATTGACCGAATGAAGGAGAATTTCGTTAGGAAGCAACGATTGTAGTCTCCATTTTTCAAAATAAAGACTATCTGGTGATTTCGGCTTAAGTTTTTACTCACGTTAAATACGATGTTTCAAGCATTGCTAACATTGATTATTTGTTGAACATAAACATCATCACAAATAGTTGAGGCAATTCACCACGAATGTAAAATAGATAAAGAGGACTAATTGCAACTTAACATACACATGTCTTGTTCAGAAGACAATTTTTTTCCTATTTAGGCCTACACGTGCACGATAACCCAAGAAAGACTAGTGTCATTGTAAATTACAAACTATTGCCCTATAGTCTAGACCAAATATTATTTTTCTGTCTTACATTTTTTCCTTATCACAGTGTCTTTTTATGTTTGTGTAAATCAGTGGAACTGACTTCGATTCCTACAGACACACTCTATGCGAAACACACGTTTGTGTGACGCTGACAACAGTAATTCGCTAAAAATGTGTTGTCCCAATAACTAAATACTTAATAGAGGCTTTACTATACGGAAGAGGTATCTTGTGTCACAGTCCTGAACACAGGATGCCTTTCGTTAGCTCTTATTTACGACCCTAGGCAGCGTCGAGTAGGCTTCATCAACAGCTAAGAGGCCATAGGCGTAAGTCTCTGACGAACACATTATCTCTTACCTTTCTTCGTTAGTCTCGAATGGCATTTCTATGATTGTGAACTGAATGAGATTATATTGTCAACTAGTTCTGAAGGGATAAAATCACCTAATAAGCGTTGTTTCGACAATGACAACACCGTAGAAGGGGCCTCATGACATTGTCATATTATGGACAGAAGTCAACCTATTTTACCCCTCAAAAACACTATTGCGGAGGCTTTGCGCAAACAGAAAATGGCAGTTATTAGCTGACAATAACAGAAGTACAAACAGATTTTATATAATGATTCAAGTATGTTTTTTCTATTATTCAAGAATTATTACCAAAAGTAATGAACTAAAATCATTTTTTCTCGTTTTAGCTGAACTTCAAAGTCATGGGGAAAATCCAGGTGGTAAGTTCTTGAGCATTTTGATCATAATTTCAATAAAATCAACCGCAATATAAAACAAAGTAGTCAACAAAAGATGCAATCCACAAAGTAACCTAAAATGTAACATAGGACAGCACTAGAGGCAATTAAGTCACATCAAGCTTTTATAATTTGTGTGCGATTACGATATCCTTTTTATTACATTTGTGGTCGATAGTATTGCATTTATGCTTGCTTTTCGTAATACCTTTAAGGTTGCCATGATATCATAATTATCAATGTGTTTTTGTTACATTAATGGTTGATTTATTTGAAAATTTACACGGTATTATGAATATCGATGCACAATTAAAATCCGCTAAGTCACAATTAGTTTTGGTGCCAAATGTATGGCGGTTACATGTGGCAGCAGTCGAGTAATCGTTTTATAGAAAACGTTTTGCTCAACTGCCAGCAGTCCGTTACCCGAAAACATTCACATGTCCTAAACAATTGTTTGGTTGTTTAGCATAAGGTATACATGTGGAATAAAATAAATGTTTCTTGGGATGGTGTATATGAGATTCACTAAAATTCTGATGACATTGGCGTGTTTTGTATAATAGTATTTTTCTTTGAATTCGCTTCTTCAATGGCTATGCAAAATGCTATCACGTGAGAGGAAATGCCAAGAGGATTTGACCGGTTAAGAAGGGCTTGATAACGGATTTCTGCGTAGTGAAGATTCATTACGTATTCATGGTAACCCCTGGCCAGCTGTCAATATCGTTGTGAGCTATTGTCTTTTGGCCTGCTTTGAATATGACGTCGTTGGCAGGACCTGCCAATCACCAAGGTAGTCAATTAAATTATTAATTGACTGTTTACGACCCAATTAACACTATCCAGCAGTATCAGTCATATTTTAATCGCGTTGCCCGGTTGGCCACAACGTAGGAACGCGTGTATTTCTATGTGTATGTTTAACTGGTGGTGTTGTTTATACCATCGTGCGTTTGAAGTCCTCGTTTCACCTACAGTATTACCTTCAATGTGACAGGCTTACCATTAATGTTCAGTATCATGGCACCGAGCTCTGCCCACGGTAAAAAACACCTGTTTTGCCTACTAATTACTGCCCGTCGCTGCCCGTCCTGAATGTAGCCTATCTATGGCTACAGTAACCAGCCAATATATAATACCCCGTGCCTTATATTTTTTATATAAACCACCGTCCCTCTATCACATAGGGACGGTGTATAAACTTATAACACTGGACAAAATGCTTCAGCATATTAACATACATTGACGTATATGGAACACAATAATGAGTGCATATGTATCGTATATCTTTGTATATTGAACATTTTATCTCATTGATATGCGTTGCGTATATCTATGCAGATCAAGAGTGTACGTAATGCATATCTTTGTACACCAAGTATACACTGTACTTCTGCATTTTATTAGTACACGTACGTGACTGCTCAACGTTTAAGTTATATGTACAGAATCAGTATATGTGTAGATATTGTCGTATATCAAGCATTTGCACTGTGTTATCTAACACATATTTCTCAAAATGCAGAATTGGTGTACTTTTGGTCTACCTTGACTTGTGACGATGATGCTATTCGTTCGACCCTAAAATTGCTTTAGGAAAAGATCTGAAAGCACGAGGAATATGAGCAATAACACATACCTAGGGTCTAAGTATATCTTATATGAAATTTTATATATTGACCTAATGAAGGAGAATTTCGTCAGGGAGCACCGATTGTAGTCTCCATTTTTCAAAATAAAGACTATCTGGTGATATCGGCTTAAGTTTTTACTCACGTTTAAATACGATGTTTCAAGCATTGCTAACATTGGATATTTGGTGAACATAAACATCACCACAAATAGTTGAGGCAATTCACGACGAAGATAGAATAGAGAAAGAGGGACTAATTGCAACTTAACATACACATGTCTTGTTCAGAAGACAAATTTTTCCTATTTAGGCCTACACGTGCACGATAACATAAGAAAAACTAGTGTCATTGTAAGTTACAAACTATTGTCCTATAGTGTAGACCAAATATGAATTTTCTGTCTAACATTTTTCCTTATCACAGTGTCTTTTTATGTTTGTGTAAATCAGTGGAACTGACATCGATTCCTACACACACACTCTAAGCGTAACACACGTTTGTGTAACGCTGGCAACAGTAATGGCATTAAAATGTGTTGTCCCAATAAACTAAATACCTAATAGAGGCTTTAATATACGGAAGAGGTATCTTGTGTCACAGTCCTGAACACAGGATGCCAGTCGTTAGCTCTTATTTACAACCCTAGGCAGCGTCGAGTAGGCTTCATCAACAGCTAAGAGGCCATAGGCGTAAGTCTCTGACGAACACATTGTCTCTTACCTCTCTTCGTTCATCTCGAATGGCATTTCTATGATTGTGAACTGAATGAAAATTATAGTCAACTAGTTCTGAAGGGATAAACTCACCTAATAAGCGTTGTTTCGACAATGACAACACCGTAGAAGGGCATCATGACATTTTCACATTATGGACAGAAGTCAACCTATTTTACCCCTCAAAAACACTATTGCGGAGGCTTTGCGCAAACAGAAAATGGCAGTAATTAGCTGACAATAACAGAAGTACAAACAAATTTAATATAATGATTTAAGTATGTCTTTTCTATTATTCAAGAATTATTACGAAAGTAATTAACCAAATCATTTTTTCTCTTTTTAGCTGAACTTCGAAGTGAACGGGAAAATGAAATGGGTAAGTTTTTGTGCATTTTGATCATAATTTCAATAAAATCAACCGCAATATAAAACAAAGTAGTCAACAAAAGATGTAATCCACAAAGTAACCTAAAATGTAACATAGGTCAGCACTAAAGGCAATGAAGTCACATCCAGCTTTTATAATTTGTGTGCCAGTGGCGATTACGATATAGATTTTATTACATTTGTGGTCGATAGTATTGCATTTATGCTGGCTTTTCGTAATACCTTTAAGGTTGCCGTGATATCATAATTATCAATGTGTTTTTGTGACATAATGGTTGTTTTATTTCCAAATTTTCATGGTATAACGAATATCGATGCACAATTATTGTCCGCAAAGTCACAATTAGTTTTTGTGCCAAATGTACGGCAGTTACATGTGATAGCAGTCAAGTAATCGTTTTTATAGAAAACGTTTTGCTCCACTGCCAGCAGTCTGCTACCCGAAAACATTCACTTGTCCTAAACAAATAGTTCGGTTGTTTAGCATAAGGTATACATGTGGAATGAAATAAATGTTTCTAGGGATGGTGTATATGAGATTTGCTAAAATTCTGATGACATTGGCCTGTTTTGTATGATAGTATTCTTCATTGAATTCGCTTCTTCAATGGCTATGCAAAATGCTATCACATGAGAGGAAATGCCAAGAGGATTTGACCTGTTAAGAAGGGCTTGACAAGCGATTTCTGCGTAGTGAAGATTCATTACGTATTCATGGTAACCCCTGGCCAGCTGTCAATATCTTTGTGGGCTTTTGTCTTTTGGCCTGCTTTGAAATGACGTCGTTGGATACGACCTGCCAATCACCCAGGTAGTCAATTAAATTATTAATTGACTGTTTACCGACCCAATTAACACTATCCAGCAGTATCAGTCATATTTAATCGCGTTGCCCGGTTGGCCACAACGTAGGAACGCGTGTATTTCTATGTGTACGTTTAACTGGTGGTGTTGTTTGTACCATCGTGCGTTTGAAGTCCTCGTTTCACCTACAGTATTACCTTCAATGTAACAGGCTTATCATTAATGTTCAGTATCATGGCACCGAGCTAAGCCCACGGTGAAAACCACCTGTTTTGCCTACTAATTACTGCCCGTCGCTGGCCGTCCTGAATGTAGCCTATCTATAGCTACAGTATTCAGCCAATATATAATACCACGAGCCTTATATTTTTTATATAAACCACCGTCCCTCTATCACATAGGGACGGTGTATAAACTTATAACACTGGACAAAATGCTTCAGTATATTAACATATATTGACGTATATGGAACACAATAATGAGTGCATACGTAACGTATATCTTTGTTTATTGAACATTTTATCTCGTTGATATGCGTTGCGTATATCTATGCAGATCAAGAGTACACGTAATGCATATCTTTGTACACCAAGTATACACTGTACTTCTGCATTTTATTAGTGCATGTACGTGACTGCTCAATGTTTTAGATATATGTACAGAATCAGTATATGTGTAGATATTGTCGTATATCAAGCATTTTGCACTGTGTTATCTAACACATATTTCTGTTCCAAAAGTCATAAAACAGTCAAAATGCAGAATTGGTGTACTTTTGGTCTACCTTGACTTGTGACGATGATGCTATTCGTTCGACCCAAAATTGCTTTAGGAAAAGATATAAAGCACGAGGAATATGAGCAATAACACATAACTAGGGTCTAAGTATATCTTATATGAAATTTTATATATTGACCGAATGAAGGAGAATTTCGTCAGGAAGCACCGATTGTAGTCTCCATTTTTCAAAATAAAGACTATCTGGTGATATCGGCTTAAGTTTTTACTCACGTTTAAATACGATGTTTCAAGCATTGCTAACATTGGATATTTGGTGAACATAAACATCGCCACAAATAGTTGAGGCAATTCACGATGAAGGTAGAATAGATAAAGAGGGACTAATTGCAACTTAACATACACATGTCTTGTTCAGAAGACAAATTTTTCCTATTTAGGCCTACACGTCCACGTTAACAAAGAAAAACTAGTGTCATTGTAAGCTACAAACTATTGTTCTATAGTCAAGACCAAATATTTATTTTCTGTCTTACATTTTTTCCTTATCACAGTGTCTTTTTATATTTGTGTAAATCAGTGGAACTGACTTCGATTCCTACAGACAAACTCTATGCGTAACACACGTTTGTATGGCGCTGACAACAGTAATGCCATTAAAATGTGTTGTCCCAATTAACTAAATACTTAATAGAGGCTTTACTATACGGAAGAGGTATCTTATGTCACAGTCCTGAACACAGGATGCCTTTCGTTAGCTCTTATTTACAACCCTAGGCAGCGTCGAGTAGGCTTCATCAAGAGCTAAGAGGCCATAGGCGTACGTCTCTGACGAACACATTATCTCTTACCTCTCTTCGTTCATCTCGAATGGCATTTCTATGATTGTGAACTGAATGAGATTATATTGTCGACTATTTCTGAAGGGGTAAACTCACCTAATGAGCGTTGGTTCGACAATGACAACACCGTAGAAGGGGCCTCATGACATTGTCATATTATGGACAGAAGTCAACCTATTTTACCCCTCAAAACACTATTGCGGAGGCTTTGCGCAAACAGAAAATGGCAGTTATTAGCTGACAATAACGGAAGTACAAACAAATTTAATATAATGATTCAAGTATGTCTTTTCTACTATTTAAGAAATATTACCAAAAGTAATGAACTAAAATCATTTTTTCTCTTTTTAGCTGAACTTCGACGTAAACGGGATATTCAAATGGGTAAGTTCTTGTTCATGTTGATCATAATTTCAATAAAATCAACCGCAAAATAAAACAAAGTAGTCAACAAAAGATGTAATCCACAAAGTAACCTAAAATGTAACATAGGTCAGCACTAAAGGCAATGAAGTCACATCCAGCTTTTATAATTTGTGTGCCAGTGGCGATAACGATATAGATTTTATTACATTTGTGGTCGATAGTATTGCATTTATCATTGCTTTTCTTAATACCTTGAAGGTTGCCATGATATCATAATTATCAATGTGTTTTTGTTACATTAATGGTTGATTTATTTGAAAATTTACACGGTATTATGAATATCGATGCACAATTATTGTCCGCAAAGTCACAATTAGTTTTGGTGCCAAATGTATGGTGGTTACATGTGGTAGCAGTCGAGTAATCGTTTTTATAGAAACGTTTTGCTCCACTGCCAGCAGTCTGCTACCCGAAAACATTCACTTGTCCTAAACAAATAATTCGGTTGTTTAGCATAAGGTATACATGTGGAATGAAATAAATAATTCTTGGGATGGTGTATATGAGATTTGCTAAAATTCTGATGACATTGGCGTGTTTTGTATAATAGTATTCTTCTTTGAATTCACTTCTTCAATGGCTATGCAAAATGCTATCACATGAGAGGAAATGCCAAGAGGATTTGACCGGTTAAGAAGGGCTTGACAACGCGATTTCTGCGTAGTGAAGATTCATTACGTATTCATGGTAACCCCTGGCCAGCTGTCAATATCTTTGGGGGCTTTTGTCTTTTGGCCTGCTTTGCATATGACGTCGTTGGACAGGACCTGCTAATCACCCAGGTAGTCAATTAAACTATTAATTGACTGTTTACCGACCCAATTAACACTATCCAGCAGTATCAGTCATATTTTAATCGCGTGGCCCGGTTGGGCACAACGTAGGAACGCGTGTATTTCTATGTGTACGTTTCACTTGTGGTGTTGTTTGTACCATCGTGCGTTTGAAGTCCTCGTGTCATCTACAGTATTACCTCCAAGGTGACAGGCTTACTATTAAAGTTCAGTATCATGGCACTGAGTGTGTTACATTTCATGATGTAAACCACGCAATGTTTTTTTTATATCGCAAGGATTAATTTTCGCTTTTTTGACCCTCGCAAAATTTGCGAAAATTTCTCGTTCTGAAAATCTTCCCGCAAAAGTAGAACCCATTTTTTTTTCTGGGTGACCTGTGACCAAATGTACGTAATAGTAAAGTCGATCATACGGGGATGTTCTATTCGTCTATGTCCGTTCGTCGTCAAAAGTCAAGGCAAGATGGTGATCCTGAATGATTTTATAGCCATTGGGCGATAAAACTTTGATTTACTCTGCAGTGCGCCTGTTGGATACACAAACATTATGACTCTTTTGTCTGGGTAGGTTTTAAATTTGGTCTGACCGAGAAAAAAGCATATAAGACCATAGTCTGAGTCTATAGAAAAACTATTCAAAATTATTTCTTCTAGGGCAAATGCACATAATTTATGCAGTTGGAAATACTGGCCGCTCATTAACAAGACAATAAACTCAATATGTGTGAATCTTTACAAAGTGCCAACGACACCCACAAAATACAAAATGGTTCAGTCCAGGTATTTGCAACTCTTCCATCGGATTGGTCGACAGGAAATAAACCATAGGTGTCTTTTGTCACGGTTATACGCCAGTCAACTAGGCGATGGTAATCCGCGACACTTATCACCATCGGGAAGGTACTCCTCCCCTATACCACTGGCGATCCCTCAAGGCACTGCGTCATTCGATCAAGCATTGTTATTATAATTTCCTGCATAAAATTAACAGCGAGATTACCGGTCAAATCCTCTTGGCATTTTCTGGCATGAACCCTCTTGGTGTCATTTGAGCAGTTCGGATCGATATGTAATTGTATTGCGTCTGTGGGTGACATTTGCGCTTTTCTGTAAAAATTATGGTTAACGAAATCTACTTGATATTGGCCAATAGCTAAGTTTTGTCAATTCCTGGAGATAGAGAACGACAGATGTCTGTAAACTGTGAATAATAATCAATTTTGTACAATGTCTCTCAATAACCGATCATTGAGTTATACTCTACTGGCTGTTATTAGCATTTATACTTAAAATCATCATTTTGACACATGTTATCATTGGCTCATCAGTACATTTAGTGGATTTGTCTTTCAAATACAACTTCCTGAATTAGTCAGCTCATTAGCATCTATTATGCTAATCGTCCAAACTATAAGTAGTTTTGGTGTAATGTATTTCATTATCACATTACAGTGGAGTTATTTCAACTGTCAAGTCAATTGACCATAACAATGAGTTTTCACAAATGTTGCTTTGTGATCATAGGAAAGCGAATGGCATACAACTTCACGTGTGGTGTTAAGTTCACGAATGCTTACTTCAAGTTATGACAAAATTAAAAAAAAAAGATTTATTATGAGGCGCCAACTGTAAGAAAATTAATTTACACAATCACGCATAATGTCAGGGACAAAACATATGGTAAATGTTTAAAGAGAGGAATACATACATACATACATACACACATGCATGCATACTGCATGCATACATGCATGCATGCATTCATACATGCATGCATACATGCATACATACATACATGCATGCATGCATACATACATACATACATACACACCCACACACACACACACACACACACACACACACACACACATACATACATACATACACACATTCATACATACCTACAAACATACATACATACATACATACATACATACATACATACATACATACATACATACACACATACATACATACATACATACATACATACATACATACATACATACATACATACATACATACATACATACATACATACATATGTATAATAATCGCAATCGTACCAATCCATAATCTAAGGTCAGAATTTGTAAGACAATAGTTGTAAATATAGACACAAACAGCAGGGAACAGACAGTAAATAGACGGTACACAAACAAAGTCAAATTCATGAAAGAAAGATATTTCGACCTCTTGCCAAAAGACCAAGAAGCGATGTCAGGTGTTTCGAAAATTGTAAGCGCATCCTGCCCCACATGTGGCACCAGCCATATATCAATCTGTAAGTCAGATAGGTAGTGGTCACTAACTAAGGCCCCATGTCACCGATGCCGTCCGTGATCATTTGTCGAAGAGAGATATTGTATTTATCCACCAGCTTGCGATACCTGCCAAAGTAAAGACAAGTCTTGCTCTTGTGTAACCTTGATTTAACACTTTGTAAGAGAGATGGCCATGTCCCTCTACAAACTCACCATATGAACTGCATTCTCTTGCATATCGAATAAGCTGGGAAATGCATACCAAATAAGGTGAGAGTGGAATGTTACAGACGAGGTGTGGAAAATTGATTATACTAAAGTTGAAATCATCTCTCTTGTCATATAGCCTAGTAGAAAGGTGACCATTAGAGTCTAATTCAATAAAATGTCCAGATATGAACAGAAGAGGCCGTTTTTGTAGTTTCTTTAATCTTCAATTCTGAAGGATAAATCATAGCGAGATATTTACTGAATTCTTACTGTTATTCGTTGAAATAACATCGTCTATGTATCTAAATGTAAGGTTGAAAGTTCGAGCTACAGAGACCTTTTTCTGCTTAATAAGATTCTGGATAAATTCTGCCTCGTATGAGAACAGAAATAAGTCGGCAAGTAAGGGAACACAGTGCCCATAGGAATTCCTATACACCGTTGAAAAATGTGTCCCCCAAATCAAACAAATATGTTGCCAATGAGGAAATCAAGCATACTGATAATGTCTTTTTCGGTATAAAACACTTTAGCGTTAGTAATATTTTTAACAAAATATGTAGAATTATACCCTAATACCACATATTTGTAACGGCGTGAATAGTTTTCGTAGAAAAAATGCTTGGTTGATGATGTTTTTCAAGCGTTCTTTCAATTTATCATGTGGTATTGTGGTATACAATGTGGAAAAATCGAAAGTTTTAATATATGTTATTTTTTAAATAGATCTTGTATTCAAATTTTCAACAAGTATATATATATATATATATATATATATATATATATATATATATATATATATATATATACTTTTGGAAAATTTGAATACAAGATCTGTTTAAAAAATAACATCTATTAAAACTTTCGATTTTTCAACATTGTAAATCACTTCCCTTGCGAATGCAACTAATAGTTAGCTCTATTTCATGCACATTCACTGGGCAAACTGCTTGATATATAACAATATATACACATATACTGATTCTGTACATGTGTCATATACGTTCAATATACAGTTACGATGCTAATAAAATGCAAACTACAGTGTACACTTAGTGTGCAAAGATCAGCATTACGTATACTCATGATCTGCATAGAAATACGCTACTCACATCAACGTATTGGAATGTTCCATATACAAAGATATACGCTGCATATTCAATTAGTATTCTGTTCCATATACATCAATATACGTGAATATGGTAAGCGCATATCAAGCATTTTGTCTAGTGATTTGTATGGGAACACTATTGATTGCGGGAATACAATGTTTTCCAGTTTTTCACTGTATGTTTTGCAATTAATTACTTTAGATGACCTGACTAGACAAATTAAAGGATTGCAAAGCAGACAAGGAAGAGGACAAGATCAATGCCTTGTAATGTAACCTGTGAATGAGCACGAGGAATAAAACATGGTTAAAAACGTTTAGTTGTACCTTAATGGAAGAATGAGAAGATGCAATGCAGATGTTGATACACAAGTGGTGCAAAATCAAAATATCTTTATAGTTTCAAAACGGAGCTAACAAGTATTTTTACTAATGAAAAATTCATCCAACAATACGTCCTCTACACGAGTGCCTAAAGTTTATAATTAATTTAGTCTCATCACGACCAATTTACTCTTCTTTTGTGGCACATCTGTCATATTCTGCGATAATTCTAATATTGCTATGATTGACATTATTCATTTTTAAAGACTGATGACTGACTAAAATTCAAAACTACAATGGACACCGTTCACTAATAAACATTAGAACAACGTGATTTGCGTTATATATACTTCATTTTTATATTTCATCCTTTAAATGTAAGTCTGATTTGCCCATCAATCCGCACAATATATTCAAGGTGTTGAGTTTGTCGTGGAAAACCATTACCTGATGAAATTAATGTAATTAAGTAATGAAATTTAATGAATGGCTGATGCAGATACAAATAGTTTTTGTGTGAAGTGATTTTGCAATGTGATACACTATATTATGGTATATACTGATATTTAGAAATACTGTACTTATTATAATCAGAAAAAAACAAAATACTACTTAATACATGTGTTTTTGCAGTACTGCAGCCTTAATACTTATGGGTACTCCAAATATCAAGTTAGGTATAGGTTACTGCATGCGTACGCTTGCTTTTTGTAATTGTCGGCCATGCCTTATTACATTACTTGACTTATTGCTATGCGGTTATGTGTCTTTGCAAAGTAAATCTGAATGTTTACATATATGGACGTTTTAGTCTTAATGTTCACATTAGTTTAAATAGAAATCAAAATGGAATATCTTGGCATAAACATATTTTGTTTGAAGCTTATATTCAAGTACTATTCATCTGACATTACGAATACTTGCACCCTTAGTTAAGGTAGTATGCACCTCGAAAGTGAAAGACTGAAACCTTTGCTCTGATTTGCTCAAGGAATCTTTCAATTATTCTCTATCAAAATCAAGAATAAAAATGGGGGTCACCGTGCAAATTTTGGTACAAGAGAAAAAAATTACTCAAGATTTACCGATATTAGAAAGTGAAAATGGCCGCCATCCCTGTAATAACTAGATGGAAAAAAAAAAATTTTCGAATTTCGAAAAACTTAGCCGGTGAAAAGTTTTCTTTCACCAAGACCTTTAAAATGAACCCCCACATGCGGTACATAAGTATAGTATTGTAAAAGTTTGAGAGTCCGAATATCTGTCCCCGAGGTGCGTTCTACCTTAAAGCCCCGCTAGTAACTCTTGAAAATATATTTATATTCTCTATTAGTTATCTCTGAATTCTCCGTGTGAAGGGATATATTAGCTTTTACTGAAGTACGAAACCATTCCTTTTCAAACGTTTCACAGGTATATTGAAATCTTAACGGTCATTTTGACTTCCCGCAATTTTAAAAAAACGGTAATACTACAAAGGAAACTGATCATACAATATGAAAGTAGGAAACATTCATTTCTATTCATTATGTTAGACTGCTCTATGCGGTTTATGTGAAGATTTTTTTGCAGATATGCTCAGTATCCAAGTATTTTACTTTTCCTCATGGGACTGCGATTGTTTTGTTTTTTTTGCAAAGATTTAATAGCGGTGTAATTTTTATCTTGTTCAAAATTGCTTTCCCTGTGGGTAGTTAACAATAAGTGTATACACTTATCTACATTGTACATTATCACAAACTTATTGTAGTTGAATATAAAATCATTAAAATTTTCGAAAACTATTTTGTTTGTTTTTGGTGGCCTAAGCAAGTCTCGTAGTCGTTGGCTGGAAAGGTAAAGACATTGGCTTCTGTAACAGAAGCCACCATCAGATTGTAATTAGGCTGAGTGACAGAAGCCTGTGTAGGTTGGTTGATGCAGAAGAGCAACGCTATAGACTTCAGTAACGCCATGGTAGTTTGTCAATAGGATCAACATATAGAGTTTTTGTTGTAAACTGCGCCTATATATGAGGTGCATCAGTACCAATATTGAATAGTAAATAGAACATAAGGCTCTGTCAGTTTATAAGTTTCCTCTCCTCGACTACTCACATCTGATCATGTGTTATTTTCGCCTATAAACAATGACAACTCTTGTTCATAAATTTGTTGGTCCGACATTTTAAAATACCTCGTAGGTAAGCTTAACATCCCCTAAAAGACAAATAAATTAAGTTGACCTGATGTACGTTTGTCTAATAATTATCGCCTATACACAACGCCCATCCCCTTTGCCTACATTGTGTAGGAAAACCTCGGGTCAGAGGTTTGAGCAGGGATAGTTTTAACCTAAGAGTTGAAAACGTTGACCTGCGATCAGACAACACTGCTAAACGCTACGCCACTCTAAGCATCTGTGAGGTAAAAAGACAGAGACACAAATACAAAGTGGAAGGTCTGGAATGGAGTGTTGCAGTTTTTGGAATTCCCCACTACCGATGCCGTTTTCTTCAGTTACATTTGACGGTCAGCCTTTCATGCAGATCTTGACGACCAATCCCGCTCTGATATATCATTTCTTTTCAGCAACGTTAACAGAGAACATTTTTTTGTAATGACAATATTAAAGGCCAACAAGCTGCAACACTCGTATAGCCGACGACAAGGCCTCGTGGTGGGCTTTTAATTAGTCGTCTTGTTTGTACCTCGATGTAAACATGCCTAAAGCCCGTTGGCATAGAAATATCAAAACAGAATAAAATGAAGAAATAAAGTTCAGTAGACAGTCACGTTAGTGTTGAGGTGATTTGGCGACTGACGAGTACGTCATGTACACTGTCGGGTGAAAGCTATAGCTCTGTATGGCAGGGCTGTGTTACCAGCTATCAGCCCAGCTTACTGCCATAAACAAACCGCTTACACCACTTCGGATTTGCAGCCCGCAGTTCGCCGCCAAATACAGCCGATTTTAAATCCCAATCTTGCATTGACCTTCGTTTTAGGGAACATCCACCTCGCCATGGAACACAATATGCTCAGCTGCGCTTCAAAACTTACGCAAAACCCACTTCTCTCTGTGTGCGAAAGAAGCGTTCGAAGTGTTCGTATCCGCTACCAGTGAGAATCACATTCCACCCATGACCACTCGCACGAATACTAGCCATGTAAATAACAAGCTCGGATGTCTCAAACCTGCTAGAGATGACTTCTTACACTACTAAACCGGAAAACTCTAGTGAATTTCCAACACACACTCTTTGGAATCAAGACGCAGTCATGCTTTTGCGTCCAGTGTTCACTGAGGACATGGATGCTGACTCAGAGCTGGTCTCAAACAAGGGCTACCATCCACAAGAACGCCGAAAAACGCTGACATTGTGAATCTTGTCAAACATTTCAAGGCGCATTGACAACAACAGTCAAACCATCGAGGAAACCACCACTGGCACAAGTCCTTCATAGACCACAACACTAGGGTTTCTATCTCTCATATCCCTGCAGGAGCCCCCTAGTACAACGACTAGAGTACAGAATACCGCAGGTATGTCAAGCTGCTTCTCCACTAAACTAGGGTCGATGATATTATAGGGAAGCACCTCAACTCAAGAATTGAGAAAATCCGCAGAGATTAGAAGGGGTTAGTGACTTTAAAGATTACACGTTCCAGCCTCCTGTGGTGTCCCCTGAGTTACTAGTGATGAAAGAAACAAAGGAAAAGCACAACGGTTGTTTGGACAAGTTAAATATGTCAAGTGTCTACTGAAGTTGGTCCTCAAGTCTATACTCGATTCAAGAATTATCTGATCAATCGAATCGAAATTCTCCTGTCAGGTTGCAGCCCTGTATAAACGAATGTGACGCAATCCCCATATGCAAGGTGAAGAGCTTGCAACATATTCAGCTCCCCTGCAAGTCACTGCACGGTTTAGAACAGGAAAAAAGCAAGGTGCACCATTTCAGCAGAAAGACACATCCATTTTCCCACAAAAACCAAGACGGAAACCCAGTCAACAGTTAAAGTACGGCTAGTTTTCAATCGGGTTCGAACCCACAACATACGGAGAGGCCACAGAGGCTGCTCGGCTAAATCTCCACTCCCCAAAAAGAGTGGTTCAATAGCAGGCTAAGTTGTTACATTTTTCGGATTGAGACCGCTCCACACGCATGCTTACTATCACACATCGCACACACAAACTTTATCGAAGCGATGAAACGAATCATTGCTTTAATTTGGTGAACAATAACCTCGGGGACAATTCTGTCCACCACCTACACATGACCGAACTGGTCTTGGGAGGACAGTTGGGGATGGTTGGTTATGGTGACAATAGCAGAAATTGGCGGCCTGGACCCCCGCCGTTGTTTCAATGCAATCCAACGGTCACTGTTATGCAGTCTTTACATGCACATCTCATCTAGTGCAATTTCCGAGGTGTAAGTTCTATGCAAATGAGAACAAGTGTAGCGAAGTGTAGCGACGCTAAATTAACACTATACTTGAAAACTTAATGTGTTAGGAGTGTTGGTTTATATTTTATAAAGCATTCTGTAAAATTTGTACATTCAGTTTCTTTGATGTATTGTCAAAATAAAGCCAAGAGTGGTGTACTTGATTGTTTGTCATGGAAGGATATGCCTGTGTAAAGCAGACCTACTGTCACAAACGCTCGGTGACCCCCGTGACCCGAAGACTGTACGAGGAATGCCCAGGCGGAACTCGCCGAAGTCACTTCATTATGCGGCCCCGCGGTCGATCGCGTATGAGTTGCGTTTTGTTACATCGTACTGCAAGTCTCACCATTGTAGGGTAGCAGCTGATGATCACGTATTTTCCTCGACTGGCGAAGTCCTTTCTTCCACGTAAGTAACAGTATGCTGCCGCTTAATATAGCTCTCTGCCTGGCATAGCTGCAGTACAGTAAGTTCGAGGTTTTGCCTGGGTATTTGGGTCGGACGGCAATCTGGTTTTGTCGTCCATCCCAGATACCCAGGCAAAACCTCGAGCTACTGTACTGCAGCTATGCGTGGCACTGCTGTAGCAGTGTGTGTAAAACTGCACAGTGGCTCGAGGTTTTGCCGTCCGACCCAAATACCCAGGCAAAACCTAAAGCGCGAGCTGCTGTACTGATACTGCAGCTGGTCAGCCTCAACACGTACAGCATGCCACGCAGAGTTGCTGTATTGATATTGCAGTGAGATCGCACTGGTTTCGGTGTTTTGTCAATCATCATGTGTTGTTACAACATACAGTCACACGAAACGTACAAACGTTTACTATATTGTCAGTAGACGCCTGCAGAGAAGACCACTTTATTGCTGAACCGCCGAGAAACGAAAGTTCTGCACGCAGAGGTTTAATAATCACAGCATGGCTATATCTATAGCTCTGCGTGGCAGGGCGCTGTATGTGTTGCCGGCCTTTTACGGCCGTATAACGCCGGTAACACACCCCAGGGCTCGAAATTAACTTTTTTCTCTTGTAGTCCCATTGCATTGGGCTACCATTTTCTTAAGTTGGTAGCCCAGTGACAAGGTCTGGTAGCCCATGCATGAATGAAGATTTTTTTGTGAAGGATATTTTTATTTATATCTAGACAATGAAAGATTTATTTTTCATGATTCTATTCAGGAAGTGAATTTTCTAGTCATTTGACATCAATACCCGTACCCGCAGATCATCATAGCCTTAGGAGAACGGTGACGCCTCAAAGTTTGACAACCTATTCACACATACGCAGAGCTTGTATGCAATTTTTGCAGTGCTGTGGTGGGATCTGGAGGCTGTGTTTACAAACATCAGGGAAGGTGACAAGCTGCTATTGTAATTTTGAAATTTACTGATGTTAACAGGACTGGAGATTCTCATGATTCATTATGATAATTGTACCGCTGTGATTCCCCGGGGAAGGCAAAAATATCCCCATGTTTAGACAGATTCACAGACTGTTGTAAAAATTCTGAAAACATGTTTATAACACCATTCCTCTCTATCCCCATTTTTAAATTAGTTGGAAAATTATGCTTGAGTAAGATTGAGATTATATGTCATGCATATTTATTACCTGACGTCATATGAATTATTTATCGCTACTGAAACCCTGCAAGGTTTACAAGTCTGTGGGGAAAAGCATTCACCCCACTATCTGAGCACCAGCCCACCACCTAGCCTTGCAGTCTGCAGAAGTTTATTCCTTCAATTTATTAATTTTTGATATTTATATGCCCACAGACTTGGAGCAAGTCTACAGAGTGCAAAAATGTAGTCAGTTTTGTATTGGAAAAAATTGTTCCTTGTTCTATTGGCAGCCTTGTATACATGGAGTGCATTTGGGGAAATTCCAAAATTTAATTTCTTGTACATAAATGCCCTTATCACACTTATGTTAACCATATTAATTAATGATTAATGTAATTAATATTTAGAAATAATGGGTGACGCCCTGACCATTATTATTCATTTATGGCCAAGGGCAAGCGGAAAGTCAAGAATTAACAAGGCTTGGCGAGCATGCTTATTTTGGCTTTCAGTCTTGCCCAAGCGTATAGATAAATGTTAATGGCCGAGGCAGAGTCTTGTATTTTCATGATATTATCAACAAACCCTAGAAAACCATCAAGATTTACAAAAATTTCCCATGTGAAAATAAAGCACACCTAGCAATGGTATACCACGAGATTTTGACCAGTTCACGACATATATGCACGAGCGATAGCGAGTGTATATATGGAGTGAACTGGTCAAAATCTCGTGGTATACCGTCGCTGGGTGTGATTTATTGCTATTATATCATAATAGTATATTGAAATTGTGGTGTGGAACGTCAAAAAACGGATTTTTGCTCAAGCTGAGAGCTCGAGCGTGTGCCAGCCGTGGTATATCGCCAATATACCACGGTTCTTTTCGCGTCTCGACCAATCAGATCGCTGTATTTACACCATCAATATACTGGTTTGATATAATATATATTATTGCCTAAATATATGGGTTTATGTGCCCGAGAACAGGTGACAATATGCCTGACGCCAGGAGGCAAATTGTCTCCTGCTGCGAGGGCACATAACCCATGTATTCAGGCAACAATATTTTTATTACATGCCTCTTCATGGTTACAAATGCTATATGACATTTACAATGTAGTTATATGCAGGACATTTTCAAACAATTTTACCATTATCGACCAACATCAAACGGATTTTAACGAAAGTAAAAAAAAAGTGTGTGCATGTATATTTTACATCTATCATTAAGCGTCTACTTAGATGTAGAAACATTGAAGTGCTTCACTGGCCTGGGTCACCATGGAAACCAGTCAGTACATCGTTAACCGACCCACTAACTACCCAGATATTCCTTTTCAAATCAATTCACTGATTTGCACTCACATCAAGGCATGTAATAGGCAATGCACGGTCATGCCCACCCTAAAAATTTGGCAAATCTGGAGATTTTTTTAAAAAGTATAATTTGGCCCACAAGTGCTTCATTTTGTTTTTGTAATTGATTATTAGCTCCCATATATGCATATGTATATATGCAAATGGGAGGTATTCTTGTATGGTGGAAAAATTTCGTCTATATGTATGTATGTATGTATGTATGTCCGTCCACGTCAAAAACTCCAAAACCGTAGCACCGCTGTCTTAGTATTTGGTGTACAGGTGCACCTAGGGGTGGAGATGTGAATTTGTTCAAATGAACATGTCAGTGCCAAAAATATGCAAATGAGGGGAAAAAAAGGAAAATCCTGCAAATGGCTAAAACTCAGTAAGCATTGGTCAGATTTGGTTGAAACTTGGTATGCAGATTTCTTTAGGTAATTTAAATTATGTGTGCAAAAATTGGGATGAAATTTGCATGTTTGTATTTTTAGGGTATTTTTTCCGTTTTTAGTAAAAAAATCTTGTTCTCTGAAATCACTCGTCTGATTGCTATGAAACTTGATATTCATGTTCCTCAGGATGAACTCAGTCACGCTTGTACAAATTGTATTGATATTGTCATATTTGTAATGTTGAGGCAATTTTCCCAATTTTTGATAATTTTTTTTTTATCCAAAAACTACTGATTTGATAGCTTTGATATTTGGTATACAGGTATCTAAGATTAATCTCAATATAATGTATTGAAGGTATGTTGAAACTGGCAATTTTTTTATTTTGGGGGCAATTTTTGCCTTTTTTGGTCAAAAATTTTTTCTCCTAAAACTTCTGATCTGGTAGCTTTGATATCTAGTGTACAGGTTACTAGGGTTTACGTTAATTAGATATATTTAAAATTAGGATGAAATTTGCAATTTTGTATTTTGGGGACAATTTTTCTCATTTTGGTCAAAAAATTTGTTTCTCAAAATTTACCAGTCTGATTGCTTTGATATTTAGTAAACCGGTTCTTAGGGTTTTTGTTAATAAGACATATTGAAATTAAGTTGAAATCCGGAATTTTGAATTTTTGGGCAACTTTGTGAAACTCTCAGTTTTACTGGGATATCTTTCATTTTGTATTTTTAAGATTTTTTTGGTAATTTTATACCTACTGGAACTAAGAGAATTAAATGTGGTTATTTAGTAAGCATTTGATATGGTAAACTGTATTTGGTGTTGAAATGCAGTAAAAAAATCCTGGCAGATTTTGAAAAAATTCCAAACAAATGCCAATAAAAAATTCAGCCAGAGAAGGTTTGACAAAAGAAAAGGTGGAAGGTGGGGAAAACAGAATGTACAATGGATCGGATAAAAAAGATAATGTACCTCATCGATCTTCCAGACACCATCCCTTATCAAATGGTCCACCCGATGTATTTTTGCACACAATTAACCATGCAGTGTATTTTAGTTTAAGATGTCAAGTTAATTAAGGATTTGAAAGGAATAGTCAAGTTCACCACAGTTTAACTTTATCTCTTGTGTCATCATCCTTGTGTAATTGGTTAAGTTTGTAAGTTGTTCCATATGTGGATGCACCAGCTGTTCTGGAAGAAAACAATGTTTACTTTTCCCTGTAGGGTTTCTGAGTTGATGATTGTATGTTGAAATTTCTCCATGTATCTGGTGTATGGGCAAAGTGTAAACATTGGTTGCATGTTATGTATTTCAGTCTATGTCAAATATTGTAAATGAAAAATCAAGAACAGTTTGCTGTGTGCTTGTAAAAGATAGCATATTTGTCAATACATAAACTGCCTTGCAGATTGATTGTCTTAAAGATTATCACAGAAGTTGAAAAGGAAAAGAAACTAATCAAATTGCTGTAACGTATTCACTCTCAGTGCCTGTATAGGCCTATACTTAACTATTTTATCATTACATTCAGCTGTTTGTTATATCTTTATCACTCTCCATGGGCCAAGGCACACTTGGGGTCAATGTCATCACTCTGTGCCAGTCTGTGTATGTCAGTCTGTCTGTATGTATGTCCATGTTTCATACAATTGTTGACTTGTTTTGATAACTTATATGGGAGCGAACACAGGGCAGTGATGTTGTCACTATTTTGATCTTTGTACAATTGACAATTTACATGTTTGCTGAAAAGTTTCAATGTTAGCATTATTATTCATTTTCACGGACATAAAAACAAACCATTGCTGTGTATTTGTGGTCAGTCACATGGTTCAGCTCGACCATTAAATGAGATGTATATAGCATGGTAATACATAATGAATGAGTGAATGATTTTACTAATCATTTGACCCATATATTCATGATTATAAAGTTGAGTATCCATTGTACAGACAGTGATGAATAGGATTATCTGCAAGATTCTAATTGAATTCATTGATATTTGCCTACAGCTGTAAGTATACCTCACGTACCCTGGTCGTAAAGCCTCAGAGGTACATGTATGTGAAACTTAGAAGGAACAAGAAGCAAAAGATGGATAACTGATCTTTAATAAAATCCTTCATCAGGTAAGATTTGTTTTAAAATTTTAATTATTTTTTATTTTTAATTTCCTGCACATGTCTCATTCATTATCAGTTAAGCTTTTCGCATGCTCTGTTTTATTTGGCGGATACTTTCTTCAACATCAATTGCTTTGTACATAACTTATGTAATACATGTAAGTATTTTAGAATATGCGTCTTTAGTGTGGTGTCTCCTTGGCAAAAAAAAACAACAGGACAAAATAAAGCAAGTGCAAATGAAATTCATGAAGTTCCTTTGTTTCAAACATAGCATCCTTACAGCCGAAATAATTATGAAGAATTCTGCAAGCGTTTGAACCTTTGGCCTCTTTATCATTGGAAATTATTTATATTTTTTTAGAAATATAAGAATAATGTGTATGATTGTCCCCAGTCATGTTTCATATTAATTTTGATGTTCCTCAGTAAACTACATGTACTAGAACCCGCATTGTTTTTTAGACTCGCAGTATAAAACTCAATGTATTTAGGTACTTGGCTCTTCAAAGATATATGGCTACTCTAAATGAATTGTGCATTTCCAGCCCTGCCATTGACATCACTTTATCTTGTCAAAGTTTCAGATGCCTGGTCAGAATGTCATGCTTAAATATGTACATATTTTTAATGGTTTCATATAGTTTGTTGTGTTGTTTATTGTTTTATTGTACCTTATGCATTTATATTTTATGTATATTTTATGGAGCCTGTTAATGTGACTTGTTCCTGTTGGTCTTCCTTTGAAATAAATATATAAATAAATATATTGCTACTTGCTTGAATACACGTCTTGACCTACATTATGTACCTGTTTCCTTTAAAAAGGTCCACAATCACCAGTGAATACAATGGGTTTGGGGCAAAGTTATAGTTTAATTAAAATTACAGAAGTCATAAACAATCAAGTTGTCTTATCTTGCATATAAAAAGCCATATTTTAGAATGAACTGATGTAAACTAATGTCAGCAACTTGCAGGAGATAATATTTACATTGCATGCTTCAAGTTAATGTTTTCTTTTCACCTAATCAGATTCAAGATCCCTTGCTGAGACAGTGCATCACTGGGCAATGACAACCAGGTGAAAAGCAACATAGTGACAATACCATCCTCCATTGCAAAGGAAATACACAGTGTGTGGCTATGCAAACAGCCAAAACTGAACAGAGATCGTGGTGTTGACATCAATGCAGAGCAAAAACCTGTGGAATTGAGGGAGTCTTTCATTAATATATTTACTTTCCTAAGACAATGGGTCCTTGCTGTGGCACAGGTTTGTACTTACACTGTTCAGTGTTTCCACTGGCTAAATTTTCCCTAAGCCATTATGGCTAATTGAGACCAAAATTGATTAGCCAGAACTATAGGCCAGAACTATAGCATCAAAATTACATGTAATTGCATTTATGATTTTTATCCAACTGACAGTTGTATACTCAGGTGGGTCCTATCAGTTGCTACAATGGCAAGATGACATTAAACTAGTCCAATAATCATTTACATTCAAGGTAATACATTACCAGGTCCATTTGTGATTTAAAAATTTAAGTAGGACCATCCTGAACGACTGATAATCAGTGGCAATGTAAATAAACAACTATTTTTTATGGAACAAACTGCTTTCTTAATAACATTCACAACAAATTTTATTTCCTGTGTGCCAAACACTTATGTGACTTGCACTTTTGTAAATGTATCAAGATGTATCACAAGTATTACATCATTGACAGGGTAACTTCAAGATGTTTCCTTTGAAAGATCCATAGCTTCTGCCTCAGTCATCAAGTGCTTTCAGTTCTCCAATCACAGAGTCTAATTTTTACACCAACTGTTCACTTTAAGAAGGTGTACTGGTAATTACATTTTGTACACTAGGTGTAAACAGTCGCCTCTTTCTATTGGTAGTCCAAACAGTGAATGCTTTAGTTTCAAAATCAAACTGGGTGTATATGTTAAAATGTCTGTCTGGCCACATGTCTTACAGAAAAAAAAGCTGACTCTTCTCTTATTCAAACACTAGCCATGGAAATTCAACGAACTATTCTTGGCACACTTTCTTTTTTTGTAACTACTCCTACCCTGCAACTCTACAGCCTGTGCAATTATCTTTTTTGCTTACTTGTACTCGAACACGACTTAGCATGTCACAGTGTGCTGCTTGTTGTTCAGCATTGTAAACATTCAACTGGACAACATCCTAGTTATATCTTCATGCAAATTTATGACCTATGCCTATCCACAATACAGTGTTATATTCAGTACTTTTACACATCATGGCAGAAAGTGACCCCTGCCTATATCCACAAATACATGTACACGGTATGGAAGATAACCCGGGCCTATCCTCAATCCAAATGCATTCACATGGTATGGAAGATGGCACAGACATATCCACAATACACATAATATATAAAATGCAATGGAAGATGACCTAGGCCAATCCACAATACACATACATGCACACAGTATGTACATGTAAGATGACTCAGGCCTATGTAGAATACAAAATGGGAGATGACCAAGGCCTATCATCAATACAAACAGTCTGTACCTGTATCGTATTCAGGATAGGCGTGGGTCATTTTCAATAAAATATGTACCGTTATTGTATTCAGGATAGGCCTGGGTCATTTTCCATAGCAGGTACCTGTATGTGTATTCTGGCTAGCCCAGGGTCACCTGCGATGCTGAATAATTGTTTTGTGGATAGGCCTAGGTCATTGTATTTGCATAGGTTATAACATTTACATGAAGTTAGGTCAGGACGTCATCCAATTGACAGTTTACCATGCTGCACTCATTTATAGCTGCCTCTGAGGTTGCCACAGAAGTGTTCTAAGGTGCCGGTTTTTGAAACACTGGTTTCATTCTGTTCACCACCCTTGCTGTCATTGGCTGCTGCTGTCTGCTTAGTTTTTGAAAATACACTGCAATCAGTGTTTCCTGACTATGTTAGAAGCATTGTTTACAAAGCACTTGTCATCATAAAATAACAAGGTCATTGCATGCAGCCATCTGAAAGCATGGCATATCACTTGTTACTGAATATAATAGTTTTCTGAGACTGCACACTAAAGCGAGGAAAGAATGACCACCCAGGGATGTTGAAAAATATCTCTGCCTTTAACTACACTCTCGATCAGCCCCTGAAAAATATCACTAACCAGTTTTGCGAAGGATAGTTGAAAATATTTCCCAATCTGCAGACATTTCATTTCCCATTTCACGCTCTTGCGAGTGGCAGCGGAAACACTGCTGTTGTCATACACAGTTGTAGTTCTTTTAAAATACCCTCTTGAGTAGATCAAATGTATTACACCTCTACTAGTATTTAATCAGTAATTTTGTTGTGATAATCATGGCTTACACATTTTTGGTGAAGTTATTTTCTCTTTTTTAGCTGAATTTGCTAAAAAATTTTCTTTAGACTTGGCACTCTATGAATTGCCTAGTGAAATGCAGATGATATGATAAATGCACATGACTAGACATTCAATACATGTAGCTTCATTCGTAGGATCCATAAAACTGTTATGATGAAATATATTCCAATGAGAGAATACATCTGGTATGCACACGTGATTTATAACGTTTACATGTGTGTAATGCTTATCATCATTAGGGTTAAGGACATACAGAGTGTTTACAATTCATCCCAGCAATACATCCCATCATCAAATGTATTTTAATCATTCCGGTTATCATTGTCATTTAAAGAGTTATAAGTAATCATGAGTCTATCTGTTTACAATTCAGGATCAGCAGTGAATGCTGCAATATCAAGGATGAGAAATATCATTGACCTTGACAAAGAGCGTTAAAGACAAAGTGGAGGGCTTTGAATTGGACTTGGACCATGACATTATAACGAAAGATGAATGGAAATGATCAAACAACAGGTAAATTTCTTCCATTTCAGTCCTTGCACCCAAGTATATGTACACAAGTGACTGTTGCAAAGATGTGCTGGAAGTGGTATCTTGTAACTTGCACAAAGTGTTTTATGTTAGTTGTCTTTATATAGCTACACATGTATAGCATCTTTACAATTACAAGAATACTAATTAGAAACACAGGTTCACAAAAACATAAGTGATACATTGCTGTATTTTAATTGACATTGCCAGCAGCAACTATGCAGGTGCATCAGCTTAACACTAATCCATCCAGAATTATACACAACATGCATGTGATAGCAATCCTCATTCTTAAACTGTGCAGGACATTGGTTGTAGCCAATCTATTACATATGACATGAGCAAGAAGGAAAAAGTGTGGTTGAGATGTCTAGGTTAGAGAAACATGCATATAGCGGAGACAAAAATAAATTTATTTGTTCTTTGTACACAAGAATTCTTGGATATGTAACACACAAATAAACTAACTTTTTGTGAAGAGAAATTATTATCTTCCATGATTGGTCCATGATTGTCTTCCATGAGTTTATTATTATTTCTATGTTAGGGAACAGGTGTGTATATCCATGCAGAAGAGGAAGCAAGATAAATCCAAAACCGACTTCAAGGCAGCATTTTACCACGCAAAGAAAGAACCAACTACCAGGGACAGTTGTCTCAAGATGAAGACAGTGGGATTGCATCTCCATTTGGTAGAGGATTTCCTATTAGTCAGTATGGTGGACAGACGTGAACCTTACACTGCTCAGCACACAGATTGTATGTACATGTATGTTGGGATCAAAAACTCCTAAACCACTACACCTACCACAGACAAACAGTGGGCAACTTAACAGATATAACCCGCAATACTAAGCAGCATCATATTACAGCTAGTACACAGAACTGTTTAAGGTAGTCCAGCTCAAAGAGAGGAAAATTCAACTTTCAGAGCACTGAGAAAACACAATTATTATTTCATGCCTCCCCTCAGTATCATGGTGATCTCTGTAGTATAATAACAAACCTGTAGGTAATTGTCACTTGTGATGATTGTTTATAAACATTCCATTATCACTTTTTCGCTCCAGAGGTGTACATGTCAATCAGGACCTAGATTTACATATACTGGTCAATAACATTGCAATGTGCACATGTATGATATATATAGGTACTTTGTTTCCCAGTAAGCTTTCAGAAGAAGAACAAGAAACTAGAGTTGATATTATAAAATTTGTGAAAATTCATCAAAAAGATACAGCTACACTGCAGCCCAAATTTCATTGGAAGCTGTCATTATTTACAGCCGGGGGGGTGGGGGTGTGGGGGTGGGGATGTTGGAGGAATTTTGTCGGAAACTCTAAAATTTCAAGTACCCGCCCCCCAAACCATGATGAACTTGAGTAACCCCCCTCTCTTACATGGAAATTTTGACTGACCCCCTCCCCCTCACTTTTGAAAACTTAATTTCAATACATGTATTTTATATAATTTACATAAATACAGCAATAGTAAAGACCATTCAAATCCTAGTGTACCCTGCTAGATAATCATTGGTTATCTCATGACGGTTGAAAAAGGTGAAACCAACAAAATGAAATTCAAAGTCACAACAAAACATAGATGTCAAAGGTCACACTATAACCAGTATACAACCACATACAGTATTGTTTAATATGGATGGGTATCATAACAGGGTCCTCACTGGGATATCTGATAGGGTAGACTTTGAAAGTACTGATTGAAGAACATGCGGAAGGCTGATGGGGAAAGTGTCCGACGGGCTTGCTCATCTCCCTTGCATGGAAAAATTTGAGAAATTGTAGTGTGCATTGGTACAGTTTGGCGTAATCTCAGAGGTGTTTTCAATGTGTAATTTTACTGAGTAAAAATTTTTAGAAATTGATGTGTGAAGTGGTGCAATCTGAGAGGTACGTGTTTCAATACATTTTGCACCAACGTTTCAATACATTTTGCACCAAAAATTGAGTAACCGCCTTCTTTCTCTCAACATTTTGAGTACCCCCCCTATAGCTTTCAATATTTGAGTGACCCCCTTCATATTCCTCTGTTCTCAAAAACTACTTGTCTGATGCCTTTGATATCAGGTATACAGGTTCCTAGGGATTGTCTTAGTGTGATATATTGAAATTTGATGAAATCTTCAATTTCGTATTTTTTGGTCAATTTTTGCCATTTTTGGTCAAAATATGTGTGTTTCAAAAGTTACTCATCTGATATCTTTGATATTTGGCAGACATGTTCTTAGGGATGATCTTAATGTGACATTGTGAATTTTTACAGCTGTCTTGAAATGAGCTAGCAAAGATTTCCCACCCTCTTCATCAATAAGTGTCAGAAATAGTCTCTACACTCTACATAACACAGCTGAGCTCTATCCACTGCCATTTCACTTGCTTACAAATGAGAACTTTTAATGCTACCAATATGTCACAAACCATTAAAAGAGAGTTTCCATGTTGTTTAGAAATGAATGTATTCATGACATCAATTGTCAATTGGAAAAAGCCCTCCACTATTATGCCTGTAAAAATATGCAGCCAAGTATTAAAGCTGTGTATTGTGAAATTCTCTTGTTACACAGTAAAGACTTTTATCACAATACTTAATGCTGATTTACATGGGATAATGATCTCATCCCCAATTGGCAGGATTGACATTGTATCAGCTGTACACTGATGTATACTTGAAACTTCCCACATATGTAAGATTTAATTGATTCCTCCAGTAGTTCAAATTACATTGCATTTGTAACCTTTGTAATTGTGGAAAATATATGTTAGTTTTTTCCAAGGCCTGCATATGTAAGAACACTTGGTTGATTGTGTATCACTCTTTTACAATGTAATACAGATATTTAATGGTAAATAAAACCTCCTAACAAGCTTTTATACAGCATAACATGTATTTCTGTCTCTATCATATCGTAGGATGATCTACCGGGTATGTGTGTCTCTAGTGTTTTTTAAAATGTATTGAAATATATTCAAATAGATGTAAGCCATCTTGAATATCACATTCATACACTGTGCCAAATGCAAGTTGATCAATCTTGAATCCCACCAATTTCAATGTGTCAGAGATATGCGTATTTTATCATAGAAAGCCTTAATGTTTTCAAGAAAAATTTAAGTAAACGTTTACGTGTCATGAAAATGTATGTTCTCCAAAAAAAATATCAGTTATCTTCTATGTACAGTAAAACTATATTTTCTATATGATATTTTTCCAAAGAAATATCACATATTAGAGGTCTTGTTGCATTGTGTACACACATTAGTCCCACGGAGGTAAGTTCAGAGAGGGACTTATGGTTGCATGAGTCTGTGCATTTGTGCATGCAGGTATCTCAGACGTGCCTGAGCCAATTCTTTTCATACTTGGTACAAGGACATAAAACTATGAAATACATATGCAAAACCATTTTTTTTGGCGTGGCGTGAATAATTAGTACTAAATTGCATGATTAGTGAATTTTGAAAAAGCTAGGTTTCTAGAAAGATGGTGACGAAATTTAGTACTGGTGTTTCTCACACAACTCTGATAACAGACAAAGATTTACATCAGTATTTTGTCAATTAATTGCTAATTTGCATATTTAATGAATATTTATGATAAGTTTAATGTAAGGAATCCTGCATCAAATTTGACTAATGTGGTACAGATGTTGATCTCCCAGGACTACCATAGTGTGCAATGGCATTTAGCAGTGTTAAGTCAATTACTTGCTAATTTGCATATTTGATGAATTTTCATAATTAAGATGATGTGTTTAGAAATTCTGCAAAGTTTACAAAATCTAGTCCTGTAATAGTGTTCAAAGACATTTACCGGTATCATGATAATTAAGGTCTAATTTGCATATTTAATGAAATTTACTTATAAGCGTAATTAGTTAAGAAATACTGCATCAAATTCGATAACACGTCGTAAGATAGTTCCTAAAAAATGATGTACAGATGTAGATCTTTCAGTGTGGAATTTCACTTGTTGAATTTTTCAATGAAAACAGGCAAATTTGTTGCAATTTTTCTAAGATTTTTAGGTTTTTTAAATTCAAAAAGCCATGGTTTTCAGGAAACAGAAACATTTTTACCTCACATTTGGTATATATATAAAATCAATGAGAGGCTATCTTATAAAGATGAATCAGTTCATTTGCATATCTGTGTATGTATGTATGTCTGTCTGTATGTGTGTTTGTGTGCGTGTGTGTGTGTATGTATGTCAATTAAGAAACTCCTAAACCGCAGCACCTACCATCTTAGCATTTCACGTACAGGTGCACCAAGGGGTGTAGTTGAGAACATGTTCAAATGTCAGTGCCAAAAATATGCAAATTAGGGGAATAAAGGAAAAATGCGGCAGCTTGCTAAAACTCTGTAACCTTAGGTCATATTGGGTTGAAACATGGTGTACGCAGGTTCCTTTAGGTATACTAAGTAAGTTACAGAGTAAGGAGTGTACAAATTGAGGTGAAACATGTATGTTTGCATTTTTGGGGTTATTAGTGCCCACGGACGAAGTCCGGGGGGACTTATAGATTGGGTCATGTCTGTCTGTCAGTCTGTCAGTGCGTCCGTCCGTGCATCTGTGCGTCAGTCCGTCAACGCAGATATCTCAGACATGCCGTGGTCAATTTCTTTCACACTTTGCACAAGGACAGTACCCTACCCCATACAGATGCACGTCGATTTGTTTCACAATGCGATCATTTTTGGCCGTGTTAGAGGACTTTTTAGTTTACAACTCCATAGACTCCCATGTATAAGGCAGCTCTCCATAGACTCCCATGTATAAAGCAGTTCTACATAGACTCCCATGTATAAGGCCAAGAAAAATAAAAATTTAGTTTCTCATCGTATTCATATTGCAAAAAGGATGGAGTGACACAGTTTTTAGTCCCCCGGATGAAGTCAAGGGGGCTTATTGATTGGGTCATGTCAGTCCGTTCGTCCATCTGTTCGTCCATCCGTTCACGCAGATATCTCAGATATTTAGACAAAATGTCACGTGACCTCTGTGACCTTTGACCTGAAATATACATATTTGTCCATAACTTAGTAACCACAAGTGCTACACCCTTCATATATGGTGTGATGGGACACCTTATGACGCCACATATTGTACCTCATTAATTATGCGTATATCTAATTTTGAGCGAGCCAATAGAGCTTGATGTCTGATTTTTGGTAAAAAGGGATAACTTAGCAATACAATTTTTTGACAAAATGTCATGTGACCTGAATGACCTTTGACCTCAAATATACATATTTGTCCATAACTCAGTAACCACAAGTGGTACACCCTTCATATTTGGTATGATGGGAGACCTTATGACGGCACATACTGTACCTCATTAATTATGCACATATCTAATTTTGGGCAAGCGAATAGAGCTAGAGGTCTGATTTTTGTTATGTAGGGATTAATTAGCAATACAATTTTTTTTGAAAATGTCACGTGACCTCGATGACCTTTGACCTTGGTTATACATACACACACACACATATAATATATATATATATATATATATATATATATATATATATATTATATATATATATATATATATATAATATATATATATATATATATATATATATATATATATATATATATATATATATTATATATATATATAGGTGTCCCCTACGGCCTGGCAATACGCATTTGTCGCATTTGTTCGGAGCCAGAATGGCGTGATGCGCGCCTCAACATTCTACAACAATCGCTGATTGAACGGGATTACCCTCACAACCTCGTCAAAGAACAAATAAATAGAGCAAATCAATCCCCAGGCCGACTCTCCTTCAGTACAAAAACAAACAGGGAGACTGTCGAATCCCACTAGTCTCGACTTATAATCCCCGTCACCCTAACTTGAAATTCATCATGTCCTCGAACCTCCCAACACTCCATAAGTCATCAAGATGTAAAGAAGCCATCCCTAACATGCCAATTATATCATATCGACGCAATGTCAACCTCAAAGACCTCTTGTCCGCTCGAATATTAACAACGCCGGTGAATCCAGCCCCGGTTTCACCAAATGTCAATCTACGAGGGGTTGCAACATTTGCAAATATACCCTTAATACATCACAGTTCCAAAGCACAGTCAACAAGAAAACATACACAATCAGAAATGCCATCAGCTGCAACAGCAAAAACGTCGTATACCTCCTCACATGCCAACGCTGCCATAAACAATATGTCGGGGAAACTAAAACATCTCTCAGACTTCGTTTCAATAACCACCTCTCCTCAGTGCGTCATAAAAAAGATACCCCGGTCGCCATACATTTTAATTCTGATCAACACAGTATCAGTGATGTTTCAGTAATTGGCATCATCCAAGTCAATAAACAGGATGACAAATTACGCAAACATTTAGAATCACAATGGATCAAAAAACTTGACACACTGTCTCCAGCTGGCCTAAACATTCGCCCAAAATTTACATAGCATTTAACAGCGCCCCACATACCAGCTTTTGAGTATTTAAAGGAACACCCCCCCCTGGATTTCAGCGCGCCAATTTCCAGCTCTCGGCATAGGTCCAGACAGTTTTGACCGTAGTCACAACCTCGAGGTTAGTCTCTCTCCTTTCATTTATGTACATTTCCAGATTTTCAGATACTTGTTACTCCACATTGCTCGTTTTTCTATAAAATTCAACCATTGTAATTTTTAGTCTCTCCTGTCATTCATGTACATTTCCAGATTTTTACAGACTTATAACTCTACATTGCTCGTTTTCTTACACAATTCAACCATTGTAATTTTCATGTTCGTACTTTTATTGTAGATAACACCTGAAGAAGCTCTAAATTTAGAGCGAAACGTTGTGTTTGAGGTATAATAAATACGTTTGGAACCTAACAACCAGGTGTGGTAGTGTGTTTCAACCCAAGTTTCTTCTATCTTCACCCCACTCCACGCTCCACTGGGGATCACCTGAATTCCTACAGTTTCTTATATTTTCTCCGGCGATCCTTAATTGTCTACTGAGATACCAGTGGTAACCTGCTGTAAGTTCCATCTACCGTTACGTATCCTCAAAATGCACAGCTTCATCAACCGTCTGAAACGTACAACTGAAAAACTCATAAACTGCCGCAAGCACGTAAGTACTCTACGCATCTACAAAAATCAGAGAACAATCCCAAAGGGCTTACAGCTGAAACTTAGCCCCAACGTAACTCACAAGTCGTCAAAATTCATCGACAATTGGAACAATGTACTACACAATGCATCACAAGCATTATGCAACCTCCTCATAAAAGAATACGCCAACCAGGCACATTCTCACACAAACGAAGTCAAGAAAATTACATCATCTATGAGGAATACCGGCCAAGGCAAAGTACCATCAGATGTAGTGCAAAAAATGAAACAATGGGAAAAATCACTCATCAATAGACTGGCATGTCGAAAACAGCGCAAATTACACCGAGATGGTATACACGTGAAACTCGAAACCACAAGAGTGCACAAACTAATCGGTAAACAGCTGGCAAACATTACAGCAATCAGAGATGATTCTTGCTCGCCCAATACGACAACCACGCAACGCAACCCCTCTACCATTGTCAACTTAACCCAAACCCAACTGACAGATGATGAAAAGAGTTTGCTAGAGAAAGGATTGTCCTTCTCTCCAACCCCTACAAAAATAAACAAGACTTTACTGGAAACTGATATGAACACTTTTCATCGTCGCCTCCGTCTGGCAGAGTTTTTCCATAGCGACGGAGATGATGAAACACCTACCTACGATGATAATCCATTTCACAAAAAAAGCTCTTTCATGCCACCACCTTATCGTGACCAGTTTCTAGAAATGTTTATCACCACTACAAACGAAGCAATCTCGGATCACTCTAACTACAAACCCAAAGTGAAGGACAATCTCACCAAATCTGAACGAACAGCCCTCAAATCCATCACAAGCAGGAATGACTGGGTAATAAAACCGGCCGACAAGGGTTCAGCCATAGTGATCATGGATAAAGAGCATTACATCACAGAAGCCAATAAGATTCTGGACAATAAAGAACACTACAAGAGACTCAAATCGGACCCAACAAATAAGATCAACACTGCTATCAAAGCTGCTATAAATGACGAGTATCAACAAGGTAATATCACCAAACAGACTCGTGATTTCCTCATTTGTAGTGACCCTCGCCAGGAACATTTATATGCTACCTAAAATTCATAAAAAGGGTATTCCATTTCGACCGATTATTTCTACAATAAGCCATCCTACACAGGGTATTTCTGAGTACATCGATTACCATCTGCAACCATTAGCTGCTAATTTACCATCATATGTCAAAGATACTACCCATTTTTTACAGTTACTTCAAAATTTGGAACAAATCCCTCCCGGTAGTACCATGGTTACTTTCGATGTTGTATCGCTGTACCCAAACATACCTATCGAGGAAGGCATTGCGGCATGTCAAAGAGCACTAGATCAAAGAGAAAACAAAACTCCACCAACTTCCACTATAATACGCTTTTTGAAACTTGTTCTATATAACAACAACTTTGTGTTCAACAGTCAACATTATTTGCAGATTCACGGCACAGCCATGGGCCAGAAAATGGCCCCCAGTTATGCAATCATTTTCATGGGTGACCTGGAGAGCAAACTACTTAAGGAGGCATCCAGTACAGTGTCACCCTGGTTTTGGCATAGATTTATTGATGATATTTACAGTTTGTTTACGGCAAATCTGAACTTCATCATAGAATTCTTTAATTACATCAATTCATTCCACAAAACAATAAAATTCACCATGGAGTACTCTCAAACTCCATTCCATTTTTAGATGTTAGAGTCCACACCGATGACAATGGCAAAATCATGACAGACTTGTACGAAAAACCTACTGATACCCATCAATATTTACATTTTCAGTCAGCACACCCCAGACATATGAAACTAGGTGTCCCCTACGGCCTGGCAATAAGCATTTGTCGCATTTGTTCGGAGCCAGAATGGCGTGATGCGCGCCTCAACATTCTACAACAATCGCTGATTGAACGGGATTACCCTCACAACCTCGTCAAAGAACAAATAAATAGAGCGAAATCAATCCCCAGGCCGACTCTCCTTCAGTACAAAAACAAACAGGGAGACTGTCGAATCCCACTAGTCTCGACTTATAATCCCCGTCACCCTAACTTGAAATTCATCATGTCCTCGAACCTCCCAACACTCCATAAGTCATCAAGATGTAAAGAAGCCATCCCTAACATGCCAATTATATCATATCGACGCAATGTCAACCTCAAAGACCTCCTTGTCCGCTCGAATATTAACAACGCCGGTGAATCCAGCCCCGGTTTCACCAAATGTCAATCTACGAGGGGTTGCAACATTTGCAAATATACCCTTAATACATCACAGTTCCAAAGCACAGTCAACAAGAAAACATACACAATCAGAAATGCCATCAGCTGCAACAGCAAAAACGTCGTATACCTCCTCACATGCCAACGCTGCCATAAACAATATGTCGGGGAAACTAAAACATCTCTCAGACTTCGTTTCAATAACCACCTCTCCTCAGTGCGTCATAAAAAAGATACCCCGGTCGTCATACATTTTAATTCTGATCAACACAGTATCAGTGATGTTTCAATAATTGGCATCATCCAAGTCAGTAAACAGGATGACAAACTACGCAAACATTTAGAATCACAATGGATCAAAAAACTTGACACACTGTCTCCAGCTGGCCTAAACATTCGCCCAAAATTTACATAGCATTTAACAGCGCCCCACATACCAGCTTTTGAGTATTTAAAGGAACCCCCCCCCTGGATTTCAGCGCGCAATTTCCAGCTCTCGGCATAGGTCCAGACAGTTTTGACCGTAGTCACAACCTCGAGGTTAGTCTCTCTCCTTTCATTTATGTACATTTCCAGATTTTCAGATACTTGTTACTCCACATTGCTCGTTTTTCTATAAAATTCAACCATTGTAATTTTTAGTCTCTCCTGTCATTCATGTACATTTCCAGATTTTTACAGACTTATAACTCTACATTGCTCGTTTTCTTACACAATTCAACCATTGTAATTTTCATGTTCGTACTTTTTATTGTAGATAACACCTGAAGAAGCTCTAAATTTAGAGCGAAACGTTGTGTTTGAGGTATAATAAATACGTTTGGAACCTAACAACCAGGTGTGGTAGTGTGTTTCAACCCAAGTTTCTTCTATCTTCACCCCACTCCACGCTCCACTGGGGATCACCTGAATTCCTACAGTTTCTTATATTTTCTCCGGCGATCCTTAATTGTCTACTGAGATACCAGTGGTAACCTGCTGTAAGTTCCATCTACCGTTACGTATCCTCAAAATGCACAGCTTCATCAACCGTCTGAAACGTACAACTGAAAAACTCATAAACTGCCGCATGCACGTAAGTACTCTACGCATCTACAAAAATCAGAGAACAATCCCAAAGGGCTTACAGCTGAAACTTAGCCCCAACGTAACTCACAAGTCGTCAAAATTCATCGACAATTGGAACAATGTACTACACAATGCATCACAAGCATATGCAACCTCCTCATAAAAGAATACGCCAACCAGGCACATTCTCATACAAACGAAGTCAAGAAAATTACATCATCTATGAGGAATACCGGCCAAGGCAAAGTACCATCAGATGTAGTGCAAAAAATGAAACAATGGGAAAAATCACTCATCAATAGACTGGCATGTCGAAAACAGCGCAAATTACACCGAGATGGTATACACGTGAAACTCGAAACCACAAGAGTGCACAAACTAATCGGTAAACAGCTGGCAAACATTACAGCAATCAGAGATGATTCTTGCTCGCCCAATACGACAACCACGCAACGCAACCCCTCTACCATTGTCAACTTAACCCAAACCCAACTGACAGATGATGAAAAGAGTTTGCTAGAGAAAGGCTTGTCCTTCTCTCCAACCCTACAAAATAAAAACAAGACTTTACTGGAAACTGATATGAACACTTTTCATCGTCGCCTCCGTCTGGCAGAGTTTTTCCATAGCGACGGAGATGATGAAACACCTACCTACGATGATAATCCATTTCACAAAAAAAGCTCTTTCATGCCACCACCTAATCGTGACCAGTTTCTAGAAATGTTTATCACCACTACAAACGAAGCAATCTCGGATCAATCTAACTACAAACCCAAAGTGAAGGACAATCTCACCAAATCTGAACGAACAGCCCTCAAATCCATCACAAGCAGGAATGACTGGGTAATAAAACCGGCCGACAAGGGTTCAGCCATAGTGATCATGGATAAAGAGCATTACATCACAGAAGCCAATAAGATTCTGGACAATAAAGAACACTACAAGAGACTCAAATCGGACCCAACAAATAAGATCAACACTGCTATCAAAGCTGCTATAAATGACGAGTATCAACAAGGTAATATCACCAAACAGACTCGTGATTTCCTCATTTGTAGTGACCCTCGCCCAGGAACATTTTATATGTTACCTAAAATTCATAAAAAGGGTATTCCATTTCGACCGATTATTTCTACAATAAGCCATCCTACACAGGGTATTTCTGAGTACATCGATTACCATCTGCAACCATTAGCTGCTAATTTACCATCATATGTCAAAGATACTACCCATTTTTTACAGTTACTTCAAAATTTGGAACAAATCCCTCCCGTGGTACCATGGTTACTTTCGATGTTGTATCGCTGTACCCAAACATACCTATCGAGGAAGGCATTGCGGCATGTCAAAGAGCACTAGATCGAAGAGAAAACAAAACTCCACCAACTTCCACTATAATACGCTTTTTGAAACTTGTTCTATATAACAACAACTTTGTGTTCAACAGTCAACATTATTTGCAGATTCACGGCACAGCCATGGGCCAGAAAATGGCCCCAGTTATGCAATCATTTTCATGGGTGACCTGGAGAGCAAACTACTTAAGGAGGCATCCAGTACAGTGTCACCCTGGTTTTGGCATAGATTTATTGATGATATTTACAGTTTGTTTACGGCAAATCTGAACTTCATCATAGAATTCTTTAATTACATCAATTCATTCCACAAAACAATAAAATTCACCATGGAGTACTCTCAAACTTCCATTCCATTTTTAGATGTTAGAGTCCACACCGATGACAATGGCAAAATCATGACAGACTTGTACGAAAAACCTACTGATACCCATCAATATTTACATTTTCAGTCAGCACACCCCAGACATATGAAACTAGGTGTCCCCTACGGCCTGGCAATAAGCATTTGTCGCATTTGTTCGGAGCCAGAATGGCGTGATGCGCGCCTCAACATTCTACAACAATCGCTGATTGAACGGGATTACCCTCACAACCTCGTCAAAGAACAAATAAATAGAGCGAAATCAATCCCCAGGCCGACTCTCCTTCAGTACAAAAACAAACAGGGAGACTGTCGAATCCCACTAGTCTCGACTTATAATCCCCGTCACCCTAACTTGAAATTCATCATGTCCTCGAACCTCCCAACACTCCATAAGTCATCAAGATGTAAAGAAGCCATCCCTAACATGCCAATTATATCATATCGACGCAATGTTAACCTCAAAGACCTCCTTGTCCGCTCGAATATTAACAACGCCGGTGAATCCAGCCCCGGTTTCACCAAATGTCAATCTACGAGGGGTTGCAACATTTGCAAATATACCCTTAATACATCACAGTTCCAAAGCACAGTCAACAAGAAAACATACACAATCAGAAATGCCATCAGCTGCAACAGCAAAAACGTCGTATACCTCCTCACATGCCAACGCTGCCATAAACAATATGTCGGGGAAACTAAAACATCTCTCAGACTTCGTTTCAATAACCACCTCTCCTCAGTGCGTCATAAAAAAGATACCCCGGTCGCCATACATTTTAATTCTGATCAACACAGTATCAGTGATGTTTCAATAATTGGCATCATCCAAGTCAGTAAACAGGATGACAAACTACGCAAACATTTAGAATCACAATGGATCAAAAAACTTGACACACTGTCTCCAGCTGGCCTAAACATTCGCCCAAAATTTACATAGCATTTAACAGCGCCCCCACATACCAGCTTTTGAGTATTTAAAGGAACCCCCCCCCCCTGGATTTCAGCGCGCCAATTTCCAGCTCTCGGCATAGGTCCAGACAGTTTTGACCGTAGTCACAACCTCGAGGTTAGTCTCTCTCCTTTCATTTATGTACATTTCCAGATTTTCAGATACTTGTAACTCCACATTGCTCGTTTTTCTATAAAATTCAACCATTATAATTTTTAGTCTCTCCTGTCATTCATGTACATTTCCAGATTTTTACAGACTTATAACTCTACATTGCTCGTTTTCTTACACAATTCAACCATTGTAATTTTCATGTTCGTACTTTTATTGTAGATAACACCTGAAGAAGCTCTAAATTAGAGCGAAACGTTGTGTTTGAGGTATAATAAATACGTTTGGAACCTAACAACCAGGTGTGGTAGTGTGTTTCAACCCAAGTTTCTTCTATCTTCACCCCACTCCACGCTCCACTGGGGATCACCTGAATTCCTACAGTTTCTTATATTTTCTCCGGCGATCCTTAATTGTCTACTGAGATACCAGTGGTAACCTGCTGTAAGTTCCATCTACCGTTACGTATCCTCAAAATGCACAGCTTCATCAACCGTCTGAAACGTACAACTGAAAAACTCATAAACTGCCGCAAGCACGTAAGTACTCTACGCATCTACAAAAATCAGAGAACAATCCAAAGGGCTTACAGCTGAAACTTAGCCCCAACGTAACTCACAAGTCGTCAAAATTCATCGACAATTGGAACAATGTACTACACAATGCATCACAAGCATTATGCAACCTCCTCATAAAAGAATACGCCAACCAGGCACATTCTCATACAAACGAAGTCAAGAAAATTACATCATCTATGAGGAATACCGGCCAAGGCAAAGTACCATCAGATGTAGTGCAAAAAATGAAACAATGGGAAAAATCACTCATCAATAGACTGGCATCTCGAAAACAGCGCAAATTACACCGAG
Organism: Ptychodera flava; assembly: GCF_041260155.1. Classification (NCBI taxonomy): domain Eukaryota; kingdom Metazoa; phylum Hemichordata; class Enteropneusta; family Ptychoderidae; genus Ptychodera; species Ptychodera flava. Next base: position 9,441,598 of record NW_027248281.1, read on the forward strand.
ATGGTATACACGCGAAACTCGAAACCACAAGAGTGCACAAACTAATCGGTAAACAGCTGGCAAACATTACAGCAATCAGAGATGATTCTTGCTCGCCCAATACGACAACCACGCAACGCAACCCCTCTACCATTGTCAACTTAACCCAAACCCAACTGACAGATGATGAAAAGAGTTTGCTAGAGAAAGGCTTGTCCTTCTCTCCAACCCCTACAAAATAAACAAGACTTTACTGGAAACTGATATGAACACTTTTCATCGTCGCCTCCGTCTGGCAGAGTTTTTCCATAGCGACGGAGATGATGAAACACCTACCTACGATGATAATCCATTTCACAAAAAAAAGCTCTTTCATGCCACCACCTTATCGTGACCAGTTTCTAGAAATGTTTATCACCACTACAAACGAAGCAATCTCGGATCACTCTAACTACAAACCCAAAGTGAAGGACAATCTCACCAAATCTGAACGAACAGCCCTCAAATCCATCACAAGCAGGAATGACTAGGTAATAAAACCGGCCGACAAGGGTTCAGCCATAGTGATCATGGATAAAGAGCATTACATCACAGAAGCCAATAAGATTCTGGACAATAAAGAACACTGCAAGAGACTCAAATCGGACCCAACAAATAAGATCAACACTGCTATCAAAGCTGCTATAAATGACGAGTATCAACAAGGTAATATCACCAAACAGACTCGTGATTTCCTCATTTGTAGTGACCCTCGCCCAGGAACATTTTATATGCTACCTAAAATTCATAAAAAGGGTATTCCATTTCGACCGATTATTTCTACAATAAGCCATCCTACACAGGGTATTTCTGAGTACATCGATTACCATCTGCAACCATTAGCTGCTAATTTACCATCATATGTCAAAGATACTACCCATTTTTTACAGTTACTTCAAAATTTGGAACAAATCCCTCCTGGTAGTACCATGGTTACTTTCGATGTTGTATCGCTGTACCCAAACATACCTATCGAGGAAGGCATTGCGGCATGTCAAAGAGCACTAGATCAAAGAGAAAACAAAACTCCACCAACTTCCACTATAATACGCTTTTGAAACTTGTTCTATATAACAACAACTTTGTGTTCAACAGTCAACATTATTTGCAGATTCACGGCACAGCCATGGGCCAGAAAATGGCCCCCAGTTATGCAATCATTTTCATGGGTGACCTGGAGAGCAAACTACTTAAGGAGGCATCCAGTACAGTGTCACCCTGGTTTTGGCATAGATTTATTGATGATATTTACAGTTTGTTTACGGCAAATCTGAACTTCATCATAGAATTCTTTAATTACATCAATTCATTCCACAAAACAATAAAATTCACCATGGAGTACTCTCAAACTTCCATTCCATTTTTAGATGTTAGAGTCCACACCGATGACAATGGCAAAATCATGACAGACTTGTACGAAAAACCTACTGATACCCATCAATATTTACATTTTCAGTCAGCACACCCCAGACATATGAAAATAGGTGTCCCCTACGGCCTGGCAATAAGCATTTGTCGCATTTGTTCGGAGCCAGAATGGCGTGATGCGCGCCTCAACATTCTACAACAATCGCTGATTGAACGGGATTACCCTCACAACCTCGTCAAAGAACAAATAAATAGAGCGAAATCAATCCCCAGGCCGACTCTCCTTCAGTACAAAAACAAACAGGGAGACTGTCGAATCCCACTAGTCTCGACATATAATCCCCGTCACCCTAACTTGAAATTCATCATGTCCTCGAACCTCCCAACACTCCATAAGTCATCAAGATGTAAAGAAGCCATCCCTAACATGCCAATTATATCATATCGACGCAATGTCAACCTCAAAGACCTCCTTGTCCGCTCGAATATTAACAACGCCGGTGAATCCAGCCCCGGTTTCACCAAATGTCAATCTACGAGGGGTTGCAACATTTGCAAATATACCCTTAATACATCACAGTTCCAAAGCACAGTCAACAAGAAAACATACACAATCAGAAATGCCATCAGCTGCAACAGCAAAAACGTCGTATACCTCCTCACATGCCAACGCTGCCATAAACAATATGTCGGGGAAACTAAAACATCTCTCAGACTTCGTTTCAATAACCACCTCTCCTCAGTGCGTCATAAAAAAGATACCCCGGTCGCCATACATTTTAATTCTGATCAACACAGTATCAGTGATGTTTCAATAATTGGCATCATCCAAGTCAGTAAACAGGATGACAAACTACGCAAACATTTAGAATCACAATGGATCAAAAAACTTGACACACTGTCTCCAGCTGGCCTAAACATTCGCCCAAAATTTACATAGCATTTAACAGCGCCCCCACATACCAGCTTTTGAGTATTTAAAGAAACCCCCCCCCCTGGATTTCAGCGCGCCAATTTCCAGCTCTCGGCGTAGGTCCAGACAGTTTTGACCGTAGTCACAACCTCGAGGTTAGTCTCTCTCCTTTCATTTATGTACATTTCCAGATTTTCAGATACTTGTAACTCCACATTGCTCGTTTTTCTATAAAATTCAACCATTGTAATTTTTAGTCTCTCCTGTCATTCATGTACATTTCCAGATTTTTACAGACTTATAACTCTACATTGCTCGTTTTCTTACACAATTCAACCATTGTAATTTTCATGTTCGTACTTTTTATTGTAGATAACACCTGAAGAAGCTCTAAATTTAGAGCGAAACGTTGTGTTTGAGGTATAATAAATACGTTTGGAACCTAACAACCAGGTGTGGTAGTGTGTTTCAACCCAAGTTTCTTCTATCTTCACCCCACTCCACGCTCCACCGGGGATCACCTGAATTCCTACAGTTTCTTATATTTTCTCCGGCGATCCTTAATTGTCTACTGGGATACCAGTGGTAACCTGCTGTAAGTTCCATCTACCGTTACGTATCCTCAAAATGCACAGCTTCATCAACCGTCTGAAACGTACAACTGAAAAACTCATAAACTGCCGCAAGCACGTAAGTACTCTACGCATCTACAAAAATCAGAGAACAATCCCAAAGGGCTTACAGCTGAAACTTAGCCCCAACGTAACTCACAAGTCATCAAAATTCATCGACAATTGGAACAATGTACTACATAATGCATCACAAGCATTTTGCAACCTCCTCATAAAAGAATACGCCAACCAGGCACATTCTCACACTAATGAAGTCAAGAAAATTACATCATCTATGAGGAACACCTTCCAAGGCAAAATACCATAAGACGTAGTGCAAAAAATGAAACAATGGCAAAAATCACTCATCAATAGACAGGCATGTCGAAAACAGCGCAAATTACACCGAGATGGTATACACGCGAAACTCGAAACCACAAGAGTGCACAAACTAATCGGTAAACAGCTGGCAAAACATTACAGCAATCAGAGATGATTCTTGCTCGCCCAATACGACAACCACGCAACGCAACCCCTCTACCATTGTCAACTTAACCCAAACCCAACTGACAGATGATGAAAAGAGTTTGCTAGAGAAAGGCTTGTCCTTCTCTCCAACCCCTACAAAAATAAACAAGACTTTACTGGAAACTGATATGAACACTTTTCATCGTCGCCTCCGTCTGGCAGAGTTTTTCCATAGCGACGGAGATGATGAAACACCTACCTACGATGATAATCCATTTCACAAAAAAAGCTCTTTCATGCCACCACCTTATCGTGACCAGTTTCTAGAAATGTTTATCACCACTACAAACGAAGCAATCTCGGATCACTCTAACTACAAACCCAAAGTGAAGGACAATCTCACCAAATCTGAACGAACAGCCCTCAAATCCATCACAAGCAGGAATGACTAGGTAATAAAACCGGCCGACAAGGGTTCAGCCATAGTGATCATGGATAAAGAGCATTACATCACAGAAGCCAATAAGATTCTGGACAATAAAGAACACTACAAGAGACTCAAATCGGACCCAACAAATAAGATCAACACTGCTATCAAAGCTGCTATAAATGACGAGTATCAACAAGGTAATATCACCAAACAGACTCGTGATTTCCTCATTTGTAGTGACCCTCGCCCAGGAACATTTTATATGCTACCTAAAATTCATAAAAAGGGTATTCCATTTCGACCGATTATTTCTACAATAAGCCATCCTACACAGGGTATTTCTGAGTACATCGATTACCATCTGCAACCATTAGCTGCTAATTTACCATCATATGTCAAAGATACTACCCATTTTTTACAGTTACTTCAAAATTTGGAACAAATCCCTCCTGGTAGTACCATGGTTACTTTCGATGTTGTATCGCTGTACCCAAACATACCTATCGAGGAAGGCATTGCGGCATGTCAAAGAGCACTAGATCAAAGAGAAAACAAAACTCCACCAACTTCCACTATAATACGCTTTTTGAAACTTGTTCTATATAACAACAACTTTGTGTTCAACAGTCAACATTATTGCAGATTCACGGCACAGCCATGGGCCAGAAAATGGCCCCCAGTTATGCAATCATTTTCATGGGTGACCTGGAGAGCAAACTACTTAAGGAGGCATCCAGTACAGTGTCACCCTGGTTTTGGCATAGATTTATTGATGATATTTACAGTTTGTTTACGGCAAATCTGAACTTCATCATAGAATTCTTTAATTACATCAATTCATTCCACAAAACAATAAAATTCACCATGGAGTACTCTCAAACTTCCATTCCATTTTAGATGTTAGAGTCCACACCGATGACAATGGCAAAATCATGACAGACTTGTACGAAAAACCTACTGATACCCATCAATATTTACATTTTCAGTCAGCACACCCAGACATATGAAACTAGGTGTCCCCTACGGCCTGGCAATAAGCATTTGTCGCATTTGTTCGGAGCCAGAATGGCGTGATGCGCGCCTCAACATTCTACAACAATCGCTGATTGAACGGGATTACCCTCACAACCTCGTCAAAGAACAAATAAATAGAGCGAAATCAATCCCCAGGCCGACTCTCCTTCAGTACAAAAACAAACAGGGAGACTGTCGAATCCCACTAGTCTCGACTTATAATCCCCGTCACCCTAACTTGAAATCATCATGTCCTCGAACCTCCCAACACTCCATAAGTCATCAAGATGTAAAGAAGCCATCCCTAACATGCCAATTATATCATATCGACGCAATGTCAACCTCAAAGACCTCCTTGTCCGCTCGAATATTAACAACGCCGGTGAATCCAGCCCCGGTTTCACCAAATGTCAATCTACGAGGGGTTGCAACATTTGCAAATATACCCTTAATACATCACAGTTCCAAAGCACAGTCAACAAGAAAACATACACAATCAGAAATGCCATCAGCTGCAACAGCAAAAACGTCGTATACCTCCTCACATGCCAACGCTGCCATAAACAATATGTCGGGGAAACTAAAACATCTCTCAGACTTCGTTTCAATAACCACCTCTCCTCAGTGCGTCATAAAAAAGATACCCCGGTCGCCATACATTTTAATTCTGATCAACACAGTATCAGTGATGTTTCAATAATTGGCATCATCCAAGTCAGTAAACAGGATGACAAACTACGCAAACATTTAGAATCACAATGGATCAAAAAACTTGACACACTGTCTCCAGCTGGCCTAAACATTCGCCCAAAATTTACATAGCATTTAACAGCGCCCCCACATACCAGCTTTTGAGTATTTAAAGGAACCCCCCCCCTGGATTTCAGCGCGCCAATTTCCAGCTCTCGGCGTAGGTCCAGACAGTTTTGACCGTAGTCACAACCTCGAGGTTAGTCTCTCTCCTTTCATTTATGTACATTTCCAGATTTTCAGATACTTGTAACTCCACATTGCTCGTTTTTCTATAAAATTCAACCATTGTAATTTTAGTCTCTCCTGTCATTCATGTACATTTCCAGATTTTTACAGACTTATAACTCTACATTGCTCGTTTCCTACACAATTCAACCATTGTAATTTTCATGTTCGTACTTTTTATTGTAGATAACACCTGAAGAAGCTCTAAATTTAGAGCGAAACGTTGTGTTTGAGGTATAATAAATACGTTTGGAACCTAACAACCAGGTGTGGCAGTGTGTTTCAACCCAAGTTTCTTCTATCTTCACCCCACTCCACGCTCCACCGGGTATCACCTGAATTCTTACAGTTTCTTATATTTTCTCCGGCGATCCTTAATTGTCTACTGAGATACCAGTGGTAACCTGCTGTAAGTTCATCTACCGTTACGTATCCTCAAAATGCACAGCTTCATCAACCGTCTGAAACGTACAACTGAAAAACTCATAAACTGCCGCAAGCACGTAAGTACTCTACGCATCTACAAAAATCAGAGAACAATCCCAAAGGGCTTACAGCTGAAACTTAGCCCCAACGTAACTCACAAGTCGTCAAAATTCATCGACAATTGGAACAATGTACTACACAATGCATCACAAGCATTATGCAACCTCCTCATAAAAGAATACGCCAACCAGGCACATTCTCATACAAACGAAGTCAAGAAAATTACATCATCTATGAGGAATACCGGCCAAGGCAAAGTACCATCAGATGTAGTGCAAAAAATGAAACAATGGGAAAAATCACTCATCAATAGACTGGCATGTCGAAAACAGCGCAAATTACACCGAGATGGTATACACGTGAAACTCGAAACCACAAGAGTGCACAAACTAATCGGTAAACAGCTGGCAAACATTACAGCAATCAGAGATGATTCTTGCTCGCCCAATACGACAACCACGCAACGCAACCCCTCTACCATTGTCAACTTAACCCAAACCCAACTGACAGATGATGAAAAGAGTTTGCTAGAGAAAGGCTTGTCCTTCTCTCCAACCCCTACAAAAATAAACAAGACTTTACTGGAAACTGATATGAACACTTTTCATCGTCGCCTCCGTCTGGCAGAGTTTTTCCATAGCGACGGAGATGATGAAACACCTACCTACGATGATAATCCATTTCACAAAAAAAGCTCTTTCATGCCACCACCTTATCGTGACCAGTTTCTAGAAATGTTTATCACCACTACAAACGAAGCAATCTCGGATCACTCTAACTACAAACCCAAAGTGAAGGACAATCTCACCAAATCTGAACGAACAGCCCTCAAATCCATCACAAGCAGGAATGACTAGGTAATAAAACCGGCCGACAAGGGTTCAGCCATAGTGATCATGGATAAAGAGCATTACATCACAGAAGCCAATAAGATTCTGGACAATAAAGAACACTACAAGAGACTCAAATCGGACCCAACAAATAAGATCAACACTGCTATCAAAGCTGCTATAAATGACGAGTATCAACAAGGTAATATCACCAAACAGACTCGTGATTTCTCATTTGTAGTGACCCTCGCCCAGGAACATTTTATATGCTACCTAAAATTCATAAAAAGGGTATTCCATTTCGACCGATTATTTCTACAATAAGCCATCCTACACAGGGTATTTCTGAGTACATCGATTACCATCTGCAACCATTAGCTGCTAATTTACCATCATATGTCAAAGATACTACCCATTTTTTACAGTTACTTCAAAATTTGGAACAAATCCCTCCTGGTAGTACCATGGTTACTTTCGATGTTGTATCGCTGTACCCAAACATACCTATCGAGGAAGGCATTGCGGCATGTCAAAGAGCACTAGATCAAAGAGAAAACAAAACTCCACCAACTTCCACTATAATACGCTTTTTGAAACTTGTTCTATATAACAACAACTTTGTGTTCAACAGTCAACATTATTTGCAGATTCACGGCACAGCCATGGGCCAGAAAATGGCCCCAGTTATGCAATCATTTTCATGGGTGACCTGGAGAGCAAACTACTTAAGGAGGCATCCAGTACAGTGTCACCCTGGTTTTGGCATAGATTTATTGATGATATTTACAGTTTGTTTACGGCAAATCTGAACTTCATCATAGAATTCTTTAATTACATCAATTCATTCCACAAAACAATAAAATTCACCATGGAGTACTCTCAAACTTCCATTCCATTTTTAGATGTTAGAGTCCACACCGATGACAATGGCAAAATCATGACAGACTTGTACGAAAAACCTACTGATACCCATCAATATTTACATTTTCAGTCAGCACACCCCAGACATATGAAACTAGGTGTCCCCTACGGCCTGGCAATAAGCATTTGTCGCATTTGTTCGGAGCCAGAATGGCGTGATGCGCGCCTCAACATTCTACAACAATCGCTGATTGAACGGGATTACCCTCACAACCTCGTCAAAGAACAAATAAATAGAGCGAAATCAATCCCCAGGCCGACTCTCCTTCAGTACAAAAACAAACAGGGAGACTGTCGAATCCCACTAGTCTCGACTTATAATCCCCGTCACCCTAACTTGAAATTCATCATGTCCTCGAACCTCCCAACACTCCATAAGTCATCAAGATGTAAAGAAGCCATCCCTAACATGCCAATTATATCATATCGACGCAATGTCAACCTCAAAGACCTCCTTGTCCGCTCGAATATTAACAACGCCGGTGAATCCAGCCCCGGTTTCACCAAATGTCAATCTACGAGGGGTTGCAACATTTGCAAATATACCCTTAATACATCACAGTTCCAAAGCACAGTCAACAAGAAAACATACACAATCAGAAATGCCATCAGCTGCAACAGCAAAAACGTCGTATACCTCCTCACATGCCAACGCTGCCATAAACAATATGTCGGGGAAACTAAAACATCTCTCAGACTTCGTTTCAATAACCACCTCTCCTCAGTGCGTCATAAAAAAGATACCCCGGTCGCCATACATTTTAATTCTGATCAACACAGTATCAGTGATGTTTCAATAATTGGCATCATCCAAGTCAGTAAACAGGATGACAAACTACGCAAACATTTAGAATCACAATGGATCAAAAAACTTGACACACTGTCTCCAGCTGGCCTAAACATTCGCCCAAAATTTACATAGCATTTAACAGCGCCCCCACATACCAGCTTTTGAGTATTTAAAGGAACCCCCCCCCCCCTGGATTTCAGCGCGCCAATTTCCAGCTCTCGGCGTAGGTCCAGACAGTTTTGACCGTAGTCACAACCTCGAGGTTAGTCTCTCTCCTTTCATTTATGTACATTTTCAGATTTTCAGATACTTGTAACTCCACATTGCTCGTTTTTCTATAAAATTCAACCATTGTAATTTTTAGTCTCTCCTGTCATTCATGTACATTTCCAGATTTTTACAGACTTATAACTCTACATTGCTCGTTTTCTTACACAATTCAACCATTGTAATTTTCATGTTCGTACTTTTTATTGTAGATAACACCTGAAGAAGCTCTAAATTTAGAGCGAAACGTTGTGTTTGAGGTATAATAAATACGTTTGGAACCTAACAACCAGGTGTGGTAGTGTTTCAACCCAAGTTTCTTCTATCTTCACCCCACTCCACGCTCCACCGGGGATCACCTGAATTCCTACAGTTTCTTATATTTTCTCCGGCGATCCTTAATTGTCTACTGAGATACCAGTGGTAACCTGCTGTAAGTTCCATCTACCGTTACGTATCCTCAAAATGCACAGCTTCATCAACCGTCTGAAACGTACAACTGAAAAACTCATAAACTGCCGCAAGCACGTAAGTACTCTACGCATCTACAAAAATCAGAGAACAATCCCAAAGGGCTTACAGCTGAAACTTAGCCCCAACGTAACTCACAAGTCGTCAAAATTCATCGACAATTGGAACAATGTACTACACAATGCATCACAAGCATTATGCAACCTCCTCATAAAAGAATACGCCAACCAGGCACATTCTCATACAAACGAAGTCAAGAAAATTACATCATCTATGAGGAATACCGGCCAAGGCAAAGTACCATCAGATGTAGTGCAAAAAATGAAACAATGGGAAAAATCACTCATCAATAGACTGGCATGTCGAAAACAGCGCAAATTACACCGAGATGGTATACACGTGAAACTCGAAACCACAAGAGTGCACAAACTAATCGGTAAACAGCTGGCAAACATTACAGCAATCAGAGATGATTCTTGCTCGCCCAATACGACAACCACGCAACGCAACCCCTCTACCATTGTCAACTTAACCCAAACCCAACTGACAGATGATGAAAAGAGTTTGCTAGAGAAAGGCTTGTCCTTCTCTCCAACCCCTACAAAAATAAACAAGACTTTACTGGAAACTGATATGAACACTTTTCATCGTCGCCTCCGTCTGGCAGAGTTTTTCCATAGCGACGGAGATGATGAAACACCTACCTACGATGATAATCCATTTCACAAAAAAAGCTCTTTCATGCCACCACCTTATCGTGACCAGTTTCTAGAAATGTTTATCACCACTACAAACGAAGCAATCTCGGATCACTCTAACTACAAACCCAAAGTGAAGGACAATCTCACCAAATCTGAACGAACAGCCCTCAAATCCATCACAAGCAGGAATGACTAGGTAATAAAACCGGCCGACAAGGGTTCAGCCATAGTGATCATGGATAAAGAGCATTACATCACAGAAGCCAATAAGATTCTGGACAATAAAGAACACTACAAGAGACTCAAATCGGACCCAACAAATAAGATCAACACTGCTATCAAAGCTGCTATAAATGACGAGTATCAACAAGGTAATATCACCAAACAGACTCGTGATTTCCTCATTTGTAGTGACCCTCGCCCAGGAACATTTTATATGCTACCTAAAATTCATAAAAAGGGTATTCCATTTCGACCGATTATTTCTACAATAAGCCATCCTACACAGGGTATTTCTGAGTACATCGATTACCATCTGCAACCATTAGCTGCAATTTACCATCATATGTCAAAGATACTACCCATTTTTACAGTTACTTCAAAATTTGGAACAAATCCCTCCTGGTAGTACCATGGTTACTTTCGATGTTGTATCGCTGTACCCAAACATACCTATCGAGGAAGGCATTGCGGCATGTCAAAGAGCACTAGATCAAAGAGAAAACAAAACTCCACCAACTTCCACTATAATACGCTTTTGAAACTTGTTCTATATAACAACAACTTTGTGTTCAACAGTCAACATTATTTGCAGATTCACGGCACAGCCATGGGCCAGAAAATGGCCCCCAGTTATGCAATCATTTTCATGGGTGACCTGGAGAGCAAACTACTTAAGGAGGCATCCAGTACAGTGTCACCCTGGTTTTGGCATAGATTCATTGATGATATTTACAGTTTGTTTACGGCAAATCTGAACTTCATCATAGAATTCTTTAATTACATCAATTCATTCCACAAAACAATAAAATTCACCATGGAGTACTCTCAAACTTCCATTCCATTTTTAGATGTTAGAGTCCACACCGATGACAATGGCAAAATCATGACAGACTTGTACGAAAAACCAACTGATACCCATCAATATTTACATTTTCAGTCAGCACACCCCAGACATATGAAACTAGGTGTCCCCTACGGCTGGCAATAAGCATTTGTCGCATTTGTTCGGAGCCAGAATGGCGTGATGCGCGCCTCAACATTCTACAACAATCGCTGATTGAACGGGATTACCCTCACAACCTCGTCAAAGAACAAATAAATAGAGCGAAATCAATCCCCAGGCCGGCTCTCCTTCAGTACAAAAACAAACAGGGAGACTGTCGAATCCCACTAGTCTCGACATATAATCCCCGTCACCCTAACTTGAAATTCATCATGTCCTCGAACCTCCCAACACTCCATAAGTCATCAAGATGTAAAGAAGCCATCCCTAACATGCCAATTATATCATATCGACGCAATGTCAACCTCAAAGACCTCCTTGTCCGCTCGAATATTAACAACGCCGGTGAATCCAGCCCCGGTTTCACCAAATGTCAATCTACGAGGGGTTGCAACATTTGCAAATATACCCTTAATACATCACAGTCTCAAAGCACAGTCAACAAGAAAAAATACACAATCAGAAATGCCATCAGCTGCAACAGCAAAAACGTCGTATACCTCCTAACATGCCAACGCTGCCATAAACAATATGTCGGGGAAACTAAAACATCTCTCAGACTTCGTTTCAATAACCACCTCTCCTCAGTGCGTCATAAAAAAGATACCCCGGTCGCCATACATTTTAATTCTGATCAACACAGTATCAGTGATGTTTCAATAATTGGCATCATCCAAGTCAGTAAACAGGATGACAAACTACGCAAACATTTAGAATCACAATGGATCAAAAAACTTGACACACTGTCTCCAGCTGGCCTAAACATTCGCCCAAAATTTACATAGCATTTAACAGCGCCCCCACATACCAGCTTTTGAGTATTTAAAGGAACCCCCCCCCCCCTGGATTTCAGCGCGCCAATTTCCAGCTCTCGGCGTAGGTCCAGACAGTTTTGACCGTAGTCACAACCTCGAGGTTAGTCTCTCTCCTTTCATTTATGTACATTTCCAGATTTTCAGATACTTGTAACTCCACATTGCTCGTTTTTCTATAAAATTCAACCATTGTAATTTTAGTCTCTCCTGTCATTCATGTACATTTCCAGATTTTTACAGACTTATAACTCTACATTGCTCGTTTTCTTACACAATTCAACCATTGTAATTTTCATGTTCGTACTTTTTATTGTAGATAACACCTGAAGAAGCTCTAAATTTAGAGCGAAACGTTGTGTTTGAGGTATAATAAATACGTTTGGAACCTAACAAACCAGGTGTGGTAGTGTGTTTCAACCCAAGTTTCTTCTATATATATATATATATATATATATATATATATATATATATATATATATATATATATATATATATATATATATATATATATATATATATATATATATATGCATAACTCAGTAACTACAAGTTCTATACCCTCCAATTTTGATAGGATGTTAGACCTTCAGATGTCACATCTTGTACCTCTTTTATTATGCACATATGTATTTCTTGCTGGCCAATACAGCTAGAGGTCTTATCTTTTTCCCGATTTAGAACCACAACTTAGACATGCCTCATGTGTTTCAAATTGGAACAACGACATAGACCTATGTGCCACTAGATCTCAGCATATACAGTGATACTTCTTAATGACCCCATTCCCCTGCCCCATCAAGACTAATACTCCTTTTACAAGTGGGGACTATGTCATTGTCAATGACTTGTTTTTTTTTCAGTGTTAAGTCAAAAAATTTCCCTGAGACGGCTTGTCCGATTGCTTTGAAAGTTGGTATCCATGTTCCATGGGATGACTATAGTCAAGTTTATCAAAATTGTAGTGAAATTCTCTTGTTGGTAATATTCGGGGATTTTCTCCAAATTTTGGGTCAAAAAACTACTCATATGATATCTTTGATATTTGGTATAATGGTTCATAAGCTTTATCGAAATGTGATGTATTGAAAGTCTGATGATATCCACAATTTTGTATTTTGGGGAAAATTTTGTCATTTTTGGTTTAAATAATTGTTTCTCAAAAAGTACTCGTCTGATAACTTGATATTCAGTAGACATATTCCCATGGATGATCTTAATTTAATATGTCAAAATTATGATGACATATGTAATCAAGTATTTTTGCAGCTATTTTTGCTATTTTGGTCAGGCTAGCCTGCAATGGTTGTCAAAGATGTCCTCCTCCATCAACACATATGTCACAAAAAGTTCTCTATATAACATAAGAGGCTCTAGCTTCAGAGAAATTCTTCAATTTTGTGTTTTTGTGAAGTTTTTTTCGGAATTTTTGACGGGAAAAAATACAGAAATAGTTCGTTGTATTGATTGGAAATTAGGTTTGCAAATCCCTACAAATGTTCTCATACATACATTGCATGTTAGAATGAGATAAACAATTCTGATATTTTTATTATTTTTCTTTGTCGATCTTGGTAAAAATATCCCTACAACAATCACTTCCGATGCTGGTTGAAATTTGGCATGAAAGTTCCATTGAGTGCAGTACCATTATATATTCAGATTGTGATGACGTGAATAAAATTAATAAATACTGTGAAAAAACTTGTTCTTATTTTATACCTTCAGGAACATAGAGTATACAATGTGGTTATTTAGTAAGCATTTTATATGGTAATTTAAAACTGTATTTGGTATTGAAATAGCAAAGCTGAAGGTGATTTTAGCAGGTTTGGTCTCCAAGAAGTATATTCCATAGGTTTTTCGATTCTCTCTCTCTCTCTCTCTCTCTCTCTCTCTCTCTCTCTCTCTCTCTCTCTCTCTCTCTCTCTCAGGGATGACGAGATCGATGTTTATGTGTATCAAGGTTGTAAATAGTTTACATATTTTACATTTTCTGCCATTTGAAATCATAATTTACATCAGAGACTTCCGAGTGCAAAGATAAGGAAAATACAAAATTTGACTTTATTTAATATAAATACGAAAGTTAACAATAACAAATGAAATCTAATCGAAGCCTTTTTTCTTAAACTTATCATTTAAAAAACTACGTAACTGCGCTTTGAACTGTGGCAAACTTTCGGTATTCCTATATAGATGAAGGAATACTATATCCGATTGTAGAAGTACGTTATACAAACTACATATCTTGCTGCTGTCTGAAAAGTTGGAATGTACAAATCAGCGTTGCCAGAACTCCGAGTATTGAAGTGATACATCTAAAAACGTGGAAACTGTAAATAATCACGTGAAAAATCATTCATTATTTTAAATGTCTGAACAGCGACAAAATAATTAATAAGTAAATCCATACATAGCCCATTGACGTGAAAGAAGGAAGCGAGAATAAGAAACCGTAACATGTACTACCAATATAACCCTCCCAGCTCTCTTCTCAAGTTTGTATAACAGTCGTTTATTTCCCATACTGTAATAGTACAACAATAAGTAAGTACAGTAGGAAATTAAAAGTTCCATTATTCCATCTTTCTCCTATTCCTCTTCTGTAAAAAGAATAATCTCAAGTGAGGTTCCATGCAAGGAAATAGACGCATTTCATTCTATAAATAAACCCATTGAGTCCTGACAGTTGAACAGATGAATGAAAACTCGTTGCTTGAGCCAACGTTACAGAAACATTGACGCTTTTATGGGCGAAAACATTGGGGCTATATCCTCCAACTTGAATAACACAAGAAACGAAATATTATATTCGCCTTATCCCTTACACACAACGCGTATCTGAGGGTGTAAATCTTACATGAAAAAACGGAACAAAAGCCGTTTTATTGTACAAGTAAAATAGCAAGGTTGCTTGTCAACTCGAAAGAACGGAGACCATACTTCGTTTTTCTAACCCACTGACGACGCTCGGCTAAACGCAAGACTAGACTCTGAGTGTATAGGTTTGAAAACCATTTAAAAGTGCAAATGGAAATTGTAACGGCCGGTTTACTGTGTATTGTGTTAAACGAAAGAAAGAAAAAGGGCAAGCGCGCCGAGTATCGAATCCGTGGAACTTTGCAGTCAGTTCATTTTCTAATGTAGCTATTCAATTAAAAAAATAAAATGAAGGGTAATTATCAAAATTTGATTTAAAATATTTTAGGCGAGCAGATGAAGAGCATTTCAGCCTTTTTCTAAATATATTAAATTTTGCCACAAGTTAAAGTGTGAGAAATAGGGAGGATGGTACATTGCGGCAAATCAGAATTTTGCTTGGAAAACTTCATTCAATATTTGAAAATCATATCTTTTTCAAAATGCTGCTTAGCTAACACCTGATTATTTTCTTACTTTCCAAAAGTCAACCATATCCTAATTTCTATTAGAGTTTAGGCGTGGTCTATTGGGAATTCCCTCCGGAACGTAAATAATGGACACCTCGAAACAGCCAATCAGATTGAACCAAACAGTGACGTTGACATATATCACTAATAATATCAACCAGTGTGGTGGCTATCAGGTGTGCTTGGATCTAGTGTGGTGTCATCCGTTTTGACTACAAGTCTGACCTCCCGCAAGTCAATTAATGTTTCAACTTTCGCAGACTTGATTTTTTGGTGGATATTACCGCTCAGTAGATGATAACAGCGGAGTGTTGGCATCTCAATTTCGACAGCCAACGGTTCAACGTAAACCGGGAGGAGCAGCAGGAACTCAGTCAAGGTGAACATCTTTACAGTCCCGATGTTAAATATCTTGACCGTCATGGCATTTCAAGATAGGAAAACTTCCTGTGGCTGAATAAAATTATTTAAATTAATGTTCTTGGAAACGGTAGCCGATGGTTTTGTGTGAGGCCTAGCAGCTAGGCGATGTTGCCGTGAGTGTGTGGGGGTTCGAATCCCATTTGGGTTATAGTAAAAAATATATTTCTAAAATATGTACAATTTATTAGTTCCCTCATCACAGTAATAGGGTACGAAAGGAGCGCTAGTATTTTAACGAAATGATAGACCGCGGCCCGTTGATCAACTTCATATATTAATTTTGCACCGGAGAAGTTGCATGAGCATACCGGTGGCGAAATGAACAATTCAATCATGTCAATCCTTTCATTTATATCGGATATACTTCCAAATATGTACACTGTCGGGAATAGGCTGATTCATAATTAGGTGTCGAAGAGCCAGGAATGTACAGTGAAACATTCATGAAATTGTGATTAGCTTAATCGTAATATTCGCGGGAATGCTTAGACATCAATCTAGTTGTCATGATAACTCGTCTCGTGCTCCGCCTCTTCTTAGCATAGACCACGCCTAAACTCAAATAGGAAGTCGGAAAATGGCAAATTGGAAATAAGGTCCACCTGCAGTTTTGAAAGGTGATCGGCATCACACAAAGTTATCTAACATCAATGAAAATAGGCACTTTTCTGAGATAACTATCATTTACAATGACATTTGTATATGAAAATATTGACTGTCCGCAAAGTACCATCTTCACAAGAGTTTTTACCAATTTCTCAAAGTTTCACCGGCGTTGAAAACTTGTTCATTTCGAAAAGGGCCAAAGCGCGCTTCATCAACGTGAAGAAAACGTTTGAAAATTGATGATTAGCCTAATTTCTAATTTGTATTTGTATAGATTATATCGCCTTTTCTACGACAAATGCGACATTGCAGACGCTCGACAGCATGACTCATTATCAAAGAAGCTGGTCAACCATATAACTTACCGGTCGATCGGTTAATCAATGAATGCTACCCGAGGTGTGAAAGCTGTCATCTCACATATATTTCAATCTGTTATGAAATGGTTTATTTCAGAGGCCGAACATCGCCCTAGTCGTAGAACGGAGTCATATTCGGCACACCACGGGTATTCCTGTTCCTATCCCTTCCTCATTTGACATGGTCAACCCACCTTTATAATTTCAAGTTGTACGGAATTGAGTATGTTTTCAGCCCCTTTCAGGATCAAACTAAATTTTTGGACACCAAAAGATGAAAATGCTGTTTGCAACGACAGTTTGCTCATACGACATTAAGACTACAGCGAAAATACTTTCTTATTTTAGAATTTTTTATTACTATTAGGATTATGTTTGTACAATTGCCTATTAGTTATGTCATCAACTTGGTTCAGCAAACTAGCACAACAACAACATAAAAACAAATGACAAAATTTTAAAGTCATAGAGCGATCACTCCCTACGTTTATTTGTATACCAATTGATCAACTTGGCTTTTCCTTAAACAACTTAGGTTTGCCACCCAGTAAGGCTATATTTTGGGAAAATGTAAACAAATCTTGTGGCTTTTTTATTAATTCTTTTCTTGTTCGAACTCAATTTCATATTTCTTGAGCCATAACATTAATATCTCAGAAAAACTGTCATAGACCAAACCTGCATGTACACTTAAAATTAAATTTCAAGCTATTGAGTGCTGTTGTTTCAGAGAAAACAGACACTGAGCAGGTAAGGAAACACTGAACAGCTAATACCGATCCGTGTACCACCTTCCGCAATGTTTATGATTTTATAGAGAAGTTTCATCTTTTGGTGCACGGCACTCTGATCTGAGGCTTCTTGATGTTTTCGTTGTTTTACTGCAAAACAGCTGTACATGTATTTTCCTAATTTGTTCAGTGTCTGTCTCTCTGTCCATCGTCGATGTTGCATTCTCATTGTCATTGTTTGAGTAAATTGCAAATGAAATATATATTGGAGAGCCGATTCATGACGTATGAGTGGTATTTAGGAAATTTAAAGCGCAATGGTCGTCGCGCTGCCCGTGCGCGATTTTTTTGTTGATAAACATAAATGTTTGTAAACATAAGTCTTGCCAACTTCAATTGGAGTGAGATGGGGCGGTCCCTCACTTTGTTAACGCCTTTGTAAGACTCAACATCATGCACTAGTAAAATATTAAGATCGGAAACGAACTTCAGTGGTGTATTTCTATCTATAAACTCATGTAAGGCTACGAACATTGAGAGACTCTGCACATTATGTCGCCGAGTTTACTGCACGCAGTCACAGTGAACAAATGGGTTTGATCACGCGGTCACGCTGGTTGTACACAATGCTATGTACAGCACGGTAAAAATACATCACTAAAATGATCAACACTGTATATATATGAAGACCAGGAACAAGCACAATGCCTAAACACAAAAATTACACTCAAGACCATGATCGGCAAGCCAGAGCAGCACAAGGGAGGTGTTGTTGCTTCGATAATGGAGAAGGTCACCGCGTTGACGTTTACTCAGCTCCATGGCTCGAGCGAGGCCCATTCAACTGATTCAAGGAAATCATGATCAAATGTGATCTCAATCCAGCGTGTAATTACTGTTCAATATTCAGAAGATATTTAACTTAGATTAATTGACCTTTTATTGCGTGTTAGATTTGGAAAGGTGGTATGCTTGTGACAAATCAGCCGCCATATTATCGACAATATCGCAAACATACCAATCAACCCGTAACCTCATGCGGCATTCTCGGATATGTTGTCAACGGGGGGGGTGGGAACCCCTCAGGAGCATGCGCAGTGCGACGACCACTGCGCTTTAATTCAGTTCCACTTGTTGTTCTTGATAAAGATGCCATTTCTTTAAATACGCGGTTTACTTTGATGATTTTATCCTCTTCAAGTTAATCACTGTCACAGAGCAATAATACAATAATATCCTTTTCAAAAGCTGCTCTATGTCACAAATTTTGATGAAACTATCAGTGTTTTCTGACAAAAATATGCCTTATTGAAAATGCTCTTCCTGATAATATAAGGGCATCGATACTTAAGAACCAATTTATGCACTTACTGTCGGAAGGCTATCTGTTTCACAATTTACCGATGTATAAGTTAGTTGCTGTGTTTGTATTTGCGTACTATATGAAGTGTTTTTGTTAATAATTACGCATGTGCGAGTGCTCGGTGAGCTTCACAGTGCCATGCCTTCGCGAGGTTAAATAGCTCCGTACGAAGGTTACAGAATTTACCTAGGATCGAGGGTTTTGATCGAAGAAGAAAGAATGACGTTTTGGGGAATTTTCTGTTATTTGAATAATCTAAAAAAGGTTCTATATAGAGGCTACAGGGCACTATACAAGTGACAATTTTTCAAATTAAATATGTTCGAGTAATTTTGTAAACATTTTAACAACACTCTGTAACTTTTTGTTGTATTACTTGAATTAACATCATGCAAACGCAGCTACATTCTTTAACCCCTCTCCCTCCAATTTTCAAGAAAATTAAATTCTCCACACTTGGTTAAACTTTGCTAAAAAGTGACCATCTTACAGCCCCTTACACCTCGCTACACTTCGTTACGTTCGCTACACCCCCTTCTCCAATTTCACAAAATTTTACTCTAGACTTGGTTACACCTCGCTACATGTTCTTAACTACGCTACAAGATTGGTGTCTCTCTGGCGAGTAAAAAGTGACCATCTTACAGCCCCTTACACCTCGCTACACTTCGTTACGCTCGCTACACCCCCTTCTCCAATTTTCACAAAATTTTACTCCTAGACTTGGTTACACCTCGCTACATGTTCTTAACTACGCTACAAGATTGGTGTCTCTCTGGCGAGTAAAAGTGACCATCTTACAGCCCCTTACACCTCGCTACACTTCGTTACGCTCGCTACACCCCCTTCTCCAATTTTCACAAAATTTTACTCCTAGACTTGGTTACACCTCGCTACATGTTCTTAACTACGCTACAAGATTGGTGTCTCTCTGGCGAGTAAAAAGTGACCATCTTACAGCCCCTTACACCTCGCTACACTTCGTTACGCTCGCTACACCCCTTCTCCAATTTTCACAAAATTTTACTCCTAGACTTGGTTACACCTCGCTACATGTTCTTAACTACGCTACAAGATTGGTGTCTCTCTGGCGAGTAAAAAGTGACCATCTTACAGCCCCTACACCTCGCTACACTTCGTTACGCTCGCTACACCCCCTTCTCCAATTTTCACAAAATTTTACTCCTAGACTTGGTTACACCTCGCTACATGTTCTTAACTACGCTACAAGATTGGTGTCTCTCTGGCGAGTAAAAAGTGACCATCTTACAGCCCCTTACACCTCGCTACACTTCGTTACGTTCGCTGCACCCCTTCTCCAATTTTCACAAAATTTTACTCCTAGACTTGGTTACACCTCGCTACATGTTTTAACTACGCTACAAGATTGGTGTCTCTCTGGCGAGTAAAAAGTGACCATCTTACAGCCCCTTACACCTCGCTACACTTCGTTACGCTCGCTACACCCCCTTCTCCAATTTTCACAAAATTTTACTCCTAGACTTGGTTACACCTCGCTACATGTTCTTAACTACGCTACAAGATTGGTGTCTCTCTGGCGAGTAAAAGTGACCATCTTACAGCCCCTTACACCTCGCTACACTTCGTTACGCTCGCTACACCCCCTTCTCCAATTTTCACAAAATTTTACTCCTAGACTTGGTTACACCTCGCTACATGTTCTTAACTACGCTACAAGATTGGTGTCTCTCTGGCGAGTAAAAAGTGACCATCTTACAGCCCCTTACACCTCGCTACACTTCGTTACGCTCGCTACACCCCCTTCTCCAATTTTCACAAAATTTTACTCCTAGACTTGGTTACACCTCGCTACATGTTCTTAACTACGCTACAAGATTGGTGTCTCTCTGGCGAGTAAAAAGTGACCATCTTACAGCCCCTTACACCTCGCTACACTTCGTTACGTTCGCTACACCCCCTTCTCCAATTTCACAAAATTTTACTCCTAGACTTGGTTACACCTCGCTACATGTTCTTAACTATACTACAAGATTGGTGTCTCTCTGGCGAGTAAAAAGTGACCATCATACAGCCCTTTACACCTCGCTACACTTCGTTACGTTCGCTACACCCCCTTCTCCAATTTTCACAAAATTTTACTCCTAGACTTGGTTACACTTTGCTACACGTTCTTAACTACGCTACAAAATTGGTATCTTTCTGGCGAGTAATGACGCGACTGCTCTTTTACAACTTATTGCTGTATTCCATACTGAATATCTACATACATCACCTCAACATATCTTGAAACTTATCATGTTTAAGCTTTCATCCATCGCCAACGTACCCTAGTATAGTTTTTATATTATTCGTAGGGGTCACTGGTCCTTCAAACAAAGTTCCGGTGACCCTCTCTCTTTTACTACTCTAAACTTTCTTTCTCTTATGAAAGGAATAATTATTCACGATATGTAAATCGATGGGAAGATCGAACTGTTCCATACAAGACACCCTATGTGAAAATAGTCCCATCTTAAACAGGCTGCGCATTGATATATTTCTCTGTAATTAGACTTCTTTTCCTAGCCTTCGCTACACTCGCAACACTTAAATACGTAGCGAGGGGGTAGTCTATAAAAAGTTTGCACCTCGGATCTTGCAGTGTATAGCACATCTTAATAAGAGGGAATGAATCTATACCAAGAGGGCAATATTGATTTGAATTTCCAGAGGTTTCAAGATTCCACTGATAAACAGTCCAACTTCAATATTCAAGCAGAACCATGTCATAGGAGAATAAGAACGCCATTTTGTGGACACCGGGGGAGTCCGTATGGTACAGGAGTTGTCAGTGCCGGAGTGTATGACTCAACCTCAATGTGTTTCACTGCTAGAGGTAGTACCCAAGACAAATGGCAAGTTACGTGTTATACTGGATCTGAGAGAAGTCACCCAATGGTTCCTTTCTGAGATCCTAACATGTAATGAAAGGGTAACATTTTTCCGTGCGAGGGCGTATCCAACGGGTCAACGCACTTTCGATTATGTGGTGGGGCCCATCCATTGCAGACAATACCGAGCACAATGGACAATAGAAGAAAAATGCGAGTTCCTGAACTGCGAGACTTTCTGGCATCAAGAGGGATTACATGCGACAATGCAAGGAAAGACAAGCTTGAACAGTAAGGGGAGTTGGCGATCCAGTCGTACATTCGACCGATTGAGCCGGACGATTGTGAGATTTCGAGTAGTAGAAGATGCACTGTGGTCAACGCTCGAAATTGTCAGATAACTTTGCAAGACCCAGCCAAAATATGAAACCGGGATTGTAACCTTTGTTCCCTCCCACCGATAGTCATCACTGATGTAATGGTATACCTGTGGGATGTTGGTCACTGGAGAAGAGAAAATATGGCTTAATATCGTAAGGATATTGGTCATATTCTCTTTGCCGATGGACATATCATCGATGTCAAGCTCCACCGAGCCAACGGTGGTTTCATCAACTACGTCATCTCCTGATTGACACACCAGTCTTCATTCCAAATCTCCCGACAAAACCCCTTCCAGGTGCAACCAGAGAAGAACCACCAAGAAACAAATACTGGGCAGTGTATGCCTTCAGAGTGTCTGGAAGTCTGAGACAGAGAGACTTGGTTGGCCTGACAACATGATCAAATACTGCCATGTTAGCTAGCTTGTGTCCCTTTTTAGAAATACAACTCAATACTGCGTGACTTGAGTGATGTAAGCCAAGAAGTGGAAAAATTGGAAAATTAAACAAGACTAAAAGTTGAAGTTTGATTCCAATTCTATGTAGTCATCATGAAGCGTAGGGATCATATGAGATGTAGGCTGCGCACGCACGTCATATATACAAATCAGGCTTGAACGCACCGAATGTGCACATCCATGCGTTGAGCCTTATCAAACCTGGACTGTTCCAACACCATAAGGCGCTATTAGTTGTATAGAAACCACTAATATCTTCAGTAAGTAACCTCCCCACTAGGGCGGGACACGGGGAGGGCATGTGATCCCTACGCTTCATGATGACTACATAGAATTGGAATCAAACTTCAACTTTTAGTCTTGTTTAATTTTCCAATTCTATTACGTCATCATTCCGCTTGGTATCACATGAGACTTTAAAGCAATGTGCACATAAGGTTGCTCTGCATAACTCCAATTTTATACAACATAAATATTGTATACTTAAGTCAACACAGCTGAAGCAAATGCATTATTTTCCACAATAGGCTTGTCATAAAACTTTGAAAATGTACAGGTCGATGACCAGCCCGCTGTAGCCATAATATGATCAATGGGCACAAAACCGAGTTTTGCCTTAGAAACAGCTGCCGCACGCATACTGTGAGGTTTAAACCTATTAATGCCAATTCCTGCCCTGACCATAACATCTCTAATCCATCGACTGATAGTGGATCTGGCCACAGCCTTATGTGGCTTCCTATAACTAATAAATAGCTGTGTTACTGTCTCCCTAATACTTTGGAGCGTAATAACTACTCGTCAATGCTGTGCACACACACAACCTCCTATCTGGAGGATATTGTTTCAAATGAATAACAGGGGGTGAATACCCTGGTCTGCTTTGTTTCACAAGTTCATGGATCACAAATTTATCAGAGGTAGCACCTCGATCCAAGTATCTTATATCCAGAAGATGCAAACATTGCCCCCTAGCTGCAGTGACAAGCGCAATCAGCATAACTAGTTTCAATGTTAGCATTTTCAAAGTAAGCTCTTTCACTGGAGGTAGGCTTTTTAAATACACAAGTACCTTTGAAACATCCCAGATTTCTTTATTTCGAGGTAGGGTAGGTCTCATATTAAACACACCCCTCATGAACCTAACAACCAATGGGTGAGTACCAACAGTAACAGAGTTTCTGGTAAAACAAATTGCAGATAGTGCTGACCTTGCTGTATTTAAGGCACTATAGCCCAGTCCTGACTCAAAGAGACTTGTCATAAAGTCCAGCACAGTTTTATACTCGCCCGAAATGGATCTCTCTTGACCTGACTACAAAACTGTATCCACTTCCTGGCATATGTGGAGTATTGTTTCTTTGTACCTGATCTCCAAGACTGCAACATGATATTGACTGTTGCTGGAGAAAGTCCATGTTTTTGGAGTGACATCCTGATACTTTGCATGCCATCAGAGACATTGTCCTCCATAATGGGTGTGGTTCCTTCCTGTTCGGAATAGAAGCAAGTTTTCCTTCCGTGGAAGTTCCAGAGGTATAGCAACTATCATCTTCAGAAGTTGTGAAAACCATGGCTGTGTTGGCCATATTGGTGCAACAATAATCCCGTCTGCTTTGTCCTCCCTCACTTTCTGAAGGCATCTTCCAATTAAGCTAAAAGGAGGGAAAGCATAGAAATATTTACTTCCCCAGTCAAAAGTAAATGCATCAACATATTGAGCATCAGGATCTGGCCTCCATGAAGCAAATTTTTCCAACTGAGTGTTAAGTCGGGATGCAAACAAATCAATCTCTGGCCAGCCAAACTGTTTTACTATTAACCTGAACATTAAGGTGTCTAATTTCCATTCCGTTTCATCATGAAACTGTCTTGATTCATGATCGGCTTCCAAATTACATACACCTGAACATGTGCAGCAGTTAACCAGATATTATCTGTCTCTACTCCAGAGCCATAAAGATCTCGTAATGTCATTACATTGCCATGATTTGATGCCTCCCATGTGATTAATGCATGCAACTGCTGTCGTATTATCTAACATTAATTTGACATGTATATCTGTCAAAGATGCACAAAAAGATTTTAATGCATAGAAAGCTGCTAACAATTCCAGGTAATTTATATGATATAGGGCTTCCTGTCCAGTCCAACGCCCTCCTGTTTTGTTGTTTCCAAAAGCTGCTCCCCAGCCCAAACTGGAAGCATCTGAATATATTTGCATGTCTGGATTCCCCTTGCAAAGTGTCTAACCTGAAATGGTAGGTTGTCACACCACCACCTTAAATCAGTTTTCATATCTGCTGAAATTTGCATAGTTGCATCAAAATTTCCCTTGTGTTCTTTTAAGGCCTTTACTTTTTCCATCTCCAAACACTTAATGTACAGTGGTGCATAATCCACACCTGGAATGGATGCCACCATAAGACCAATGACATGTGCCATAGTGCGAATCGAAACCTGATCTTTATTAATTAACTTAGTGCATTCAGACTGAAGTCTGTCAATCTTTGGTTTTGTCAATTTGACAGTCATAGTTACAGAATCAATAAGAAATCCTAGATATACAATCTGTTGTTTTGGGACAGTTTCAGACTTTACTTTCGGATGGGGTAAAACCCCAGCCGGGTAACCAGCTTCAAAGTATCATTTACATTATATTCACATTCTTCTACAGTATCCCCAATTAATAAAGAGTCATCAATATAAGCCGTGTTAACATGGCCTAATGCTCTTAATGTGGAAAAGACAGGTTTTAATAATTTTGTAAACAATCTTGGTGCACATGCCAGCCCATTTGGCATACATGTATATTGATAAATGGCACCTTGCCATTCAAACTTAAGGTATTTCTGATGTACCTCTGCAATGGGCACTATATAGTAAGCATCACGCAGATCAATTGAAGCCATGTAACAACCCTGTGTTATTAATTTCAAGGCAGACTCCAGAGTATCCATCTTGAAATGATGATACTCCACATATTCATTCAATTTCTTTAGATTCAAAATCATTCTGAAACTACCATCTGGTTTAGGACGTAAAAAGATGTTTGAAATAAACTCCCCATCACAATGCACTGAGGGTTTAATTACTTGTTTACACAATAATTTCTCTATTTCACCATTGATAACGGCCACCTGATCTTTGCTACAGGGATAACTTTTTGGCACATCACATTTAACTGCATAGGCATGCTAACAAAACAAATATGTGCATGCATAACCAAATCCAGTATATTAGGATCACTTGTAACAGTTTCCAATTATGAGCAAATAATTTCAATCTACCAGCCTGAAAGGGCTGTTCAGTAATTATGTTGCTTACCTGAGTACTACTCTGAGTCCCTGGTTTTACTTCGACTGCAGCTTCGCAGTCTGGCTTCCGTAGTTTTTTGAAGCTCCTTTATATGGTGCCTGACGCTGGTATACACCACTTCCTCGTCCACCTCTGCCTCCCCCAAAACAAAGTCCTCTGTATCTGGAACCTTTGCCATATGAAGCTCCACGGTAAGTACTGATCCTACTGCCAGCCTTGTTTACTTCCTGGATATCCTTCACCCGCTTTGTAACGTCATCGCCAAATAAATCGCCAGTAAATGGCACAGACGACGAGCACAAATGTCCATAGTCATGTTTTAAATCATTTCTCATCGCATCTCCTCTTCGCATATTTAACAAATAATTAGTTTGCCCCAGCAAAGCTAATGCATCAGTACCAAGATCCAACATTTTCTGACTTTGCTCCGTATTTGACTGTTTCGCCAACAAGTCAACCATCTTTACTAGAATAGCAGACCCTTTAACTAGAGCTGCCTGAACTGTTTGAAACTTCGAGTCCATCGACCGAGTATCAGCACGTATGATGTCCCATACCAACTGATTAACCCGCACTTTCATCAGGCCTTCACAGTTATCCGGTCGATTATGTTTCTTAAGCAGCTCCTCCATTTTCTCGTCTGAAATGCCTTGACGAAACAATCCATTAATAATTTCTGCTAGGCTAGCATCAACTGCCTCGTCACACTTCTCCTTGACAATAAACTTGTCGGAAAAGTCTTTAAATAGCCCAGGATCAGTAGATTTATCACCTCCAGAGCTCGTGCCTGCACCTGTGTCATTTAAATTTGACTCGGAGGCATCTGAAGTCTTTTGTTTCCTGGCAGACTTTCAACCTGCTGCGAATTATCTCCTTCCTCAACATATTCAAATTCAAATGCTTCTTGCATATTATCCGCACGCTCACAAAGAGCAGTAATCTTACTGTCCTGCAAAGTTTGGTTGCGGGAAATATTTTGTAACATCTCCAAAATGGCTGCCGTACCTCCGTCAGCTGTTTTTGGCTTCTGCATTTTTCCTTTCGCTTTACCAGCAGAAACCACTGGAATTATATCCGTCCCGCTACTAGTCTGACTAGTGCTGGCGATATCCGCCACACTTTTATCCTCCTTTGCTGCCATCGTAACTAAAAATAAGAGAACGACCACGTCGTTCTAGTTCTTGTGACGTCAAAATAAAAAGTCGTGAAGCAACGCCGTTACTCCAGTCGGTCAAACACCAAACTCCGCTATCACTAGTATCAGTGAAAATTCTATGAAGCAACCTCGTTACTTCAGTTAGTAAACCGAGCCACGCTACAGTTACAAAGTAATCTATCAACGTACAACGTGCCGAGAGTAAGACAAAGAAGTCAACGCATACGTGTTGCGTAATAATAAAACATCTTACCTCGCCTAACGTTCACATCACACTGATTTGCATATATGACGTGCGTGCGCAGCCTACATCTCATGTGATACCAAGCGGAATGATGACGTAATAGAATTTATGTTACACTCGGCATGTATTGTTACCCTACTTGAATCTCCAATCATGTCACGATGATGTCACTGATGCTACACTGTCGCTGTGCAATCCAAGTGTAGTGTTTCCAAGTTCAACAAGGGATCATGTTTCGTTTGTAAAACAAACAAATTGAATGGCAAGAAAATGCCCTAAAAACTTGAAAGTTGACGAATATTTAATATAATCGAGATTAACTAACGATAAAAGGCAAATAAAATGTATTACTCTAAGAATATATTTCTGTTCCATAGTCCATGACACTCGACAGTGAAATTAAAATTACTAGCAATTACCCTGTCTAGTTTCGCTATTTTCCAGTAGGACATGCATCTGTTTATGCGTGTGCTTCTCGATATCCATTGTGCTGAAGTTAGTATGTAGGTCACTTGCGGCTCACGTTGTAGCTTAAGGTTTAGGGTGACTTATGCATAGTAATATTCGTTATGTGCCGGGGTTCAATCACAAAGGTGGCTTTCCATGTCCTTGAGGCCATTCATGGCCACCATTTTCGTCTCCTATTGATTTGACAAAGGATTTCAGTAATCGAAAAGGTAAACCATGGGGCCGTGGGGACCGACGTCTTGTGTATCTCCTTAGAGTATATTATTTGCCATAAATGTTAAGTTTGTCAAAAGGTCAAAATTTTGTGGACATAAATGACAGTTATTTGAACCGGTTGGTTAACGCTCCAGCATAAATTCAAATGTATAATCTAAGTATCAACAGCTTTGATTTAAAAAATATCACAATTTTATTATAGACAGCCATGTATAGTGGATGAACATTTTAGGTGAAATTCTAAAGTCAAATTTTTATGCACATACTAGTTTTAACAAACCTATTCAGATAAAGTACATCCATGTTAATTATCAAATATCTATAAATTCTTAGATATTCCTAGTTTTGTATTGACAAATGAACAGAATCAGCATATGTGTATATTTCGTTGCATATCAAACATCTCGCCCAGTGTTTGTTATGTTTGGAATGTTCTGGAAATTCAATTAGTTATGTAAGGCAGATAATCTAAAGCAGTAGTTAGCATATCAATATAAGTTCTAGATTGTTCTTATATTCTCTCTCATATAACACCTTGAGTATAATATGGGATCGGCAAAGCTTGCAATCAGACATTTGGGATTGTGTCTTTTGCATGTTACATCAAGACTTTAAAGAACTAGCAGTATTACTTTCAAGACTTTTCAAGACCTTCACAGCACGCTTGATTTATTCTGTGGACTTCACACAACCTCGAGCCTGCAAGCAAGCCAAAGGACTGCTTACTCCATCTAACTCTCAGACTGGGGAGCTTTGCCGTCCCAGCCAAGATACGTAACCTGTACACTGTTACAGTTCGTGTTCCAAAATTTATCATTCTTTATGTAATTGCATAAATTTGCATAAGGTTGGTCAGCTCCTGTGCGCACCTTTATGCAGTGCACAAAGGTGTGTAAACAGGATGTCAGTGGTGGTGCCTATATGCATCTTTTTGCTCTCGTGTGAAAGGGTTAATTGCACTTTTATACTATCCAGTAAAGTTGCACTATTTTACGTGTGAGGTAAAGATTTTAACACAACACCGAGGATGATAACTTACAGTCTCTATAAATTGGAAAGGACTACGTTTTGAAGAATAGCTGGATGTAAAGTTAGAAAAATCTAGTCACTTCCCTGGAGTCACTTTTCTAACGTTCACTCTACCCCAATCGTGATCAAACCCATCTGGAAGGGCCTAGGGTTTGCACTTTACAGTCCCCGCATATTAGTATAAACATCACCCTCCTCTAATTCTTATTGTTTTGCAGGAGTCTTTTTATATTTAAACTGAAAAAGCTTGTCTTTTGTACACTACAGTATATATTGCTGCAGTCATGAAGAAAATAGTGATAGGTCAGGCAATGACAAGTCATGCAGGGCTCTGATTCATTGCTCCACTGTCTCAAGGTGTAAATAGCCACATGTCATTTACAGCAATATTGAGCTCATCAGAACCCCTTGGAGTATAAAAGCGCCTTCTTTTCTTCAGTCACTATTGCTAGAAAGTTTAACTGAAAATATACTTTGTTCAAGTCTGCAATTTACATAAAATTATTGTAAACTTGTTTTCTTTTCCTTATCTCGTTAAAAAGTTAATAGTGCGTGGGCTGGAGGGGCCCACCGTGCACCCCCCTTAACCTACTACATTGGTATTTTTTGTTCTTTAAAACCTGCTGAACCAGAAAAAAGATCTTAATATTGGATATTTGGGATGCAATACCTGTCTGGGGTAGTTTTTGATTTGCATGTACTTCTCAAATTTGCAAAAAATGGGTAGGGTATGGGGTACAATATCCTCTTCCAGATTAATTAAACCTGCATGAAAATACATAAAACTAATATTTTTAGAAAGTTTAGACACGAACTGTAACAGAGTACAGGCTACGTATCTATGCTGGACGGCAAAGCTCCCCAGTCTGAGAGTGAGATGGAGTAAGCAGTCCTTGGCTTGCTTGCAGGCTCGAGGTTGTGTGAAGTCCACAGAATGAATCAAGCGTTGCTGTGAAGGTCTTGAAAAGTCTTGAAGTAATACTGCTAGTTCTTTATAGTCTTAGGTTTATTTTTATCAAATTTCGTTACATACGGAAATTGCTGAGTTTACCTTTTATTCGTTTTCTCACCTGTAACAACAACCAAAACTGGTTACATTGTTGTTATGTAAAATTGGGAAAAAGGTTTTCCTTGGTGACTCAGAAATTTGTGGAGATATTGTGGTTATAACATAGTCAATATGTTACAAAATCCAAGTCAGTTGCCTAAAGTTTGTATTTTCTGAGATACATGAAAGTAGGGAAAAAGTCATCAACCCCCCCCCCCCCAAGTTTGTGGTAAGATATTTTGTCGGTACTGATCACTGTCGACCAAATCGAACCTAAAGCCCGGGTTAATGAGATATATCACAGAAGGTCAATGAACAAACGGCAACAATATTGAGGCCATACTTTTCTGTAAGCTTTCACGGTCTGTTGATTATGCTAAACAATTTCTAATAATTTCATTTAATTTGAAAATAGGACTATTGTAAATGGCAATATAACCGCTGAGCCATACAAACAATTGAAATGCCATTAACACACTTAAAAAGCCTTAAATGAGCTGAAACTGTCTTTTGGTTTTGAAAAGATGATCTTCCAAAATAATCTCATGGTTAATGGTTAATGTAGGTCATTCGCATATACACTGTGGCTGCTGTGCTACGTGTCCCTGAGGCCCTGTTACAACCGATAACGTAGTAACTAACCGATAACGTATCAAACCCGATAACGTAGTAAAAATTTACCGATAACGTAGTAAATCAACCAATAACGTAGTAACGAACCGATAACGTAGTAAATTTTTCTAACTGATAACGTAGTAAAAATTTACCGATAACGTAGTAATTTTACCTAACCGATAACGTATCAACAAATTTACCGATAACGTATCAATGAACCAATAACGGATTAAATAAACTGATAACGTAGAAAAGTCAACCAATACCGCATCAAAACAACCAATAAAATATCAATTAACTGATAATATCTGATTAAGCGATTCATTAGGAGCGATAGATCGATGGATTTATAGATAAATAAGTATTAGATAGATAGATAGATAGATAGACAGATAGGTAGATAGATAGATAGATAGAGGAATAGGTCGAGCAATATTTCGATAAATAAATCGATCACTCAATCGATAGATCGATTGATCTATCTATCGATGTTTGATAGATGGTCGATCGATCGATCAATCGATCGACAGAACAAAGGATTCATCAATTCGGTAGCAAGATAGATGAATTAATCGATAGATTGATCGATCGGTTCGATAAATTGGTGAATAGAGAGATAGATTGATTTGTTATCACATTGTCTCGTACGCAATTTTCTTTACTTCTATTTATTTTTTCCGTTTAGCATTAATTGTCACAAATTTCTGCAGCAAATTGTGTTTCGACTGTTTTCATGGTAGTACGAACGACTAAGTTGATCTAAATGTTATTAAACTACTGGAGTAGGTTTGGGAAGTTGTTTCTAGTCTTGCTATAGTAGCTATACAGTTTAGTTCTAGTTGGGTAAAATTCAAAGAGATAGTATAAGTACCGCAATCACGGACAGCCAACATTGCAAATTTCGCACACATATTGTATACGTCACCGATAGAAGTAACTGCGTATTAGTGATTGACCAAAGAACATTAATGAGTCATTCGTACGATTGACGATTTTTCGTGTTATTGAAAATCTCCATCGGGTGTATTTGAAAAGGGTAACCATATCAGTGAATATTATACAGGAACCTGCAATATAAATGTATGAGTGAACTCTGGTAAGGCCAAGAAAAATAAAAAGCTCTTTCTCATTTTACACATATTGCAAAAATGATGCGGTGACGTGGGTTTCTTTTCTCCTCAATTTTTTATTCTTCTTCAACCAACAAGAACGCGCAAAAGAAACGACACAGGAATGCACGCAGAAATATATGCACAGCTGTGCTGCTTTAGCATAACTGTATAGCAACAGTTCTGTTGACTTTTAGTGAAGCAGTGCACAGTTTTGTCAATTTAATATAACAGTGACGTATGTGTACAGTTCTGAATGGAATGTTATAGTGTCAGTTATTTTGTTTACAGTTCTGTTTTATACAGCACTGTGTTTTGCATCGCATATTTTTGCGGGTTTTTAAAATTTTATTTCCTCATGAGCAGAAAAAAGGTTGACGTGGGGGTCTGAATTGACGCGCGCCAGGATGAGAAACAAACTTTTTATTTTAATTGGCCTATGCGTTTTTTTCTATCAGCTCTCTAATCGGTAAATTCGTTGATACGTTATCGGTTAGGAAAAATTACTACGTTATCGGTAAATTTTTACTACGTTATCGGTTAGAAAAATTACTACGTTATCGGTAAATTTGTTGATACGTTATCGGTTAGGTAAAATTACTACGTTATCGGTAAATTTTTACTACGTTATCGGTTAGAAAAAATTACTACGTTATCGGTTCGTTACTACGTTATTGGTTGATTTACTACGTTATCGGTAAATTTTTACTACGTTATCGGGTTTGCTACGTTATCAGTTAGTTACTACGTTATCGGTTGTAACAGGCCCCTCACCGCAGATTAAGTTTTTAGTTCGCCAAAAATAATCTCCAAAAATCAAATTTAATCTATAAAAATCTTCTGCTGACTGCCAATCAGGCAGAATTTTCGCCAATATCATTGTTATTGTTGGTTTTTGCAAATCGATTTCACAGGATGAAATCCAAAATTTATCATTGCTCTTTACAGGAAGCACACACTTTAGTAAAATAAATTTGCGTATGTAGAATCAGACAACTTTAAATGATTTTTTGTCAATTTTGAAATGTTTTACCAAAATACAATATTACGCTTGTAATTTTCTTTCTATGAAGCAAACGTTTGACAGCTTTATGGGTTTAGATTATATACTCTTGTACATTAAACAAGAAAAAAGTGTAACATTAGATATTTAACAATATACTACTTCTGTAGTGTCCCTTTTGAGATGTGTGTATCCTATGTGCTACGCACGTTCTAGAGGTAAGGGGTACTATATTATTTCCTAGGAGATGTAAAGTGGCATGAAATGCCATAAATTTTATATTTTCTAAAAATCTGAGATACTGGTCTTTTGAAACATATACAAGTTGTGGTAAAACAATATGAATAAATGGAATTATATGACTTTAAAGTGATTTTTCTGGTAATTTAGCATTTTTTACCGGAAGAAAATGTGACAAATACGGTTTTCTTCTGATGAAGCATAACAAACACACTTTTGGACTTTATCTACTATTTACAATGTGCTGAGAAAGGAAATAAGTAAAAATTGAGGATTTCAATATGCAGTATTATATCTATGTAACCAATTTCTTGTAAGACTAACTCGACACAAGCATGAATCACATAAAGAATTAATTTTTCGTTCTCTGGGGCAAATGGTCTTGGACTCAATTGTTGACATGTACCGGTTATATGTACAAAGAGTGAGACTGAACAGGGTGAGAACAGAAGATACAGACCGGGAAACATAAATTATAGAAAAGTAATCTATCAAGGAATTGTGCAATACAAATCAATTTACAAATTACTTAAGGCATAGGGAGGTCTCAACAACTACAAGTTACTACACACTACTATAGCTGTTATATGCAACTCTAGCTAGCGAAAAGATTTATCCGTAGAATAAATCTAAATTTGTTGCCAAAGACTGTAATAAACACCAAAATTTGTTAAGTAACCTACAACATGTCAATGCACACTAGCATATAACTCAAATGTTGAGCCCCGCACTGGAGTCGAACAACGTTGTGACTAGGGCAGTTCAGACCGATGTCAATTCAATAAACGTATAGACTATAAATGTGCTACTGATCAAAGATGAATTCTAGAGCGATTAGGTACAATAACGCAAATAGCGTGTATAAATGGACTACGCATAATTTGCCAAGTGTACAAAAGTACAGTCTGATTACCAAAGAGAAATATCTCATACAGGCTAATAAATTCAATGTATCTTTGATAATTACAGCCAATAAATATTCCAATAATTTAGAAATCGATGAAAAAATTTAATGTATCCAAATATAATCTAATTACTCATAACAGTACTCTCAATACGAAAAATCAATAACTAATCCCAGAAATGAGGTATCAACTAGTAAAGTAGCTATCCTAGGCTAACACTAGAGGGCGCGATTCCCTGACTTTCGGATTGTAACAACAATCTGCCAGCAGTGTATCGGGTGTCAGTTACGCTGTCGTTCTTCAAAAGACGGCATCATTCGACTCTACTTTTTCGGGAATGTGGACTTTTGGTTTTAAAGTTTCTGTACTAGGCCAATTTATCAGTGAACTGACTAATTTTGGGTAGTTTTTCCTTTCTTGAAATATTTGAATATTGACAGCTCCTCAAGTGATGGGAGTTCAGAAGGGAAAATGCATGATATATGCCTATCATATACTATTTTCCGCAGACAATGTGTGCTGATTTCGGCCACCATGGTCATCAGGTCAAAAATAGCAGTTTGCCGAGGTAATTCAACAAATCTCCATGATAGTTAGAACAAAAGAACATCCATTGCACTGACCTCTAACAATGATCTAATCCATATATGGGGAAAGTCAAGGTTGAAGGTGAAATATTTGCATATAACATTTCATATATTTGCATGTAGAAATTAGCCTCAAATAGGCATGGACTGTAAATGGTCAATGCGATGCAATGCAATGGCTTTCGCTTTGAATCTTTTATTTGTAAACCATAAAACATTTCAGAGGACAACAGGAAGAACATTCAATGGTGTTTCAAACTGTTTTTTTTTCAGTTTTGCCCGGTATTGCGGAGTTGTCACTTTTCGGGTATTTTTTGAAAATGTGAATGTTGCATACCCTCTACAAATGTGACCCGTGTACATCCATGAAGACACTTGCGAAAAAAGTCTTAGTATTTCTGTGTTAGTCAGCCTACAAAATGCATATGTAACGAGCTCACATAGCCAAAACTGACTTTCATAATAATAGCCTAACATAGCTAAGTAAAGTTAAATTCTAACCTCGGGTAAATATTGCAAGAATTTGTGTAGTAACTTACAAAATCAACGAAGTATCAATGGTAAATGTTACAAGAGTTGAATATCAAATTTTAAGCATTCTCATAATCAAAACCCACTGATGAATAATATCTTCAACTCTTCAACTAATTATCAATTATTCAAACGTTCAGAAAAATTACACACCAAAAGGGTAAAAAGTAATTAACACCCCATTCAAACTAAGTATCAACTATTCAAGTAATATACAGTTACGTTATTCAATTCATATACAATTAATCAATTCAATTCATTTACATATACTGAATTTGAATAAATATTGGGAAAAACCAGTATCGAATAATATATTCAAACCTATACAATACTATATTATCCCAAAAATTACCAACATAGTATACAAGTATTTAAAGTACTAATTAGCCAAATAATAGTTGAATAATTACGTAACTAATAAACAAAGTCCTATCTAATTAATTCAATGAAGGGATATCTCCGTCTCGGCTTTCAGCACATACTTCAGGGGTAGATAATTTAGCGACATAGCTAGAGTACATATTTCAGAATACGCGAGTAGAAACTGGGGTATCATGCAGGAAATGTCTCCAACCACTCATCTTGGTACACGAGTATAACTGGGATATCGCACAGAAATTTCTCCAACAATTCACTCACACATCAAGGGTTGTTAATGAAATGAAGCTTGCTAGCACAGTGCACACGTGGAAATTCCCCACACTAACAGCATGGCCAACACACTAACTGATCATTCGAGCTACACCAAGGAATTATCCTCCAATTCTGTCCACTCATTTTAAATCTTGCTACTAATAGTGAAATATGGATATATAGAGTTACTCACACCTTGTCTTGCTACACAGGACTCGCCACATCACTCTGGTTAGGTAAGAGGAAGACTGCAATTTGTACACGCACAGCTCTGTATCAGCTATAACTGTAGAGCTTAATGGGCGTCGCCATACCAGCTAACTGCATGCACAAATTTTCTGGAAAAAGTCACTCCATTTGGTACATATTCTATCCCCAACAAGTCTTCAAAAAATGTTCCCTGAATTGGCATAGTCCGAATACGATGACACACTTACTTCTGAGGCGGCCGAAAACTGTACAAAGTCACTAATTCCAATTCATCTCAGCAACTCAGTCTCCACAGCTCCTATCCAGTGCGGACCTCATGGTTCACTCCACCGAGCAACACCTGTTTTCCCTTTTTATACTCTCAATGTTGCTGGTTTCCCAATCCACACAGAAGTCACAGTTTTAGCGCCGCCAGTTGTCACTCTGTATGACCCTGCATATCTGGCGCCCTCGCAAGCCACAGTGTGACAATATCAAACTGCTACATCTAGTTACTCTACTTGCACCTTTTACTATACTGGTATA
Organism: Ptychodera flava; assembly: GCF_041260155.1. Classification (NCBI taxonomy): domain Eukaryota; kingdom Metazoa; phylum Hemichordata; class Enteropneusta; family Ptychoderidae; genus Ptychodera; species Ptychodera flava. Next base: position 9,478,305 of record NW_027248281.1, read on the forward strand.
GTTGGAATGAGCGGTTTTTCTGGTTTTTGTTGACATAAAAACAGACGCATATTTTTAAAAGTAGTCTTTTAAGTGTATTCATGCTCAAATCGGGAATAACAATACATTGATAGTGATGTCAGATGTATGACTATGACAATGAAGGTATCCGACAATTTCCAAATACAACTCATCTACATCATTCCATAAAAAGATATATACAAAATATATCTTTGAAAAAGTCAATTTTCTACGCCTTCCTTGTCTTGAGGATACACCTCGCATTGATATCAATGAATTGTTGTTCACTCTTTTTGTTACGAAATGTATATTTTTCCCTGTAATTATGGATACAGCTTTCTTGGTAATTAATCAATTTGTTTCTTTTTTCAGGTTGGTTGCACAAGATGAATTATCATTTGTTCTATTTCCTAACTCCATGTATATTTATTTTTCCGTTACTCTCCTGGCCTGTAAGTTCATTTCTGCTCAACCCATCAGTCTATTCATTCACTTTACTACCTATTAATTAAAATAAAAGACGAAGATGAAATTGTCTTAATTTTCAGCAGAAAGTAAAATGATTGGGTAGACGAATTTGTGGATTTGAGAATCATGGGAATTTAAATATATAAAAAAATTATAGAACAAATGTTAAGTCATGCTATGATTAATCTACATGTTAGGAACATTGTACATATTTTTCGGGTTTACTTACACGTAATATTTCCAGATAAAGATGTCTCCAGTTGAGAGGAAACGATAGAGGCACAGTGGAGATTAACGTAGGAGTCAAAGATGTAAGAAAAAGCAGACTTCTGTCATACACTTTCCAAATTTAAATGTGAATTATTCACATTTATTTCTGATACAGATGACCCTGTAGCAATACAAAACAGTTAGAAAAATACGTGCACAAAGGCTGGCACAACCTGTAGGGTCATCTCAAAGGATGGAAGGGTCTTGTGATCTCATACCAAAAGAGTTCACTGGAGAGCATGGCTGCCATCGTGACTGGTACAAAAGGGTGACAGTGAACCTCAAGCGTTTGACAAGTAGTGGCGAACAATCGTCAAAGGCTAAGTACATCAGGCATTACGCAGGCATTAGAACCTGCAGAAGATATGATGATTTTCAAACCAGATTGCAGATTTTTTTTTATGATAAAGAAAGTCGTAAAAAGTAAAAACTAAAGGTTCATGGATATCAGAAAAAAAATCATAGTTTGAATTTGTTACTGTAGAAATGTTCTTGATTTTGAAGAAAAGAAAACCATGACGAAAATGTTCTTACTGGAATCAGGGGGTTCTGATTTGCGTACATGTGAGGCACAATATCACAAAAGTTGTCGAGCTAATTATATCCAAGATCAAATACAGTGGAGGAGCTCAGATAGAGCAAAAATTGAAAAAACAGAGGGATCTTGAAATGGCCCATAGGGAAGCATTTTCAAAAGTTTGTCATGTTATTGATACAATAATATAATATAATATAATATAATATAATATAATATAATATAATATAATATAATATAATATAATATAATATAATATAATATAATATAATCAAAAACATCATGAAGCTTAGTGGTCAAAGGCCTCTTTATATGTTCTCACTACAGAACACAAATTTCCCAAATCCCAATTACAGAAGGGAGAATCTAAAAATAAAGATAGAAAATGATGAAATGTATGGTCCAAACTTTTCATTCTGTAAACTGGATGACAAACGTTCATTCGTTCCTATCTCGTATACAGCTCTCAAATTGATAACGAGTAAGCAGTAGAGTCTTCTTATGAATTAGGTGTAGTTGACACTACAAAAGACGTTGCAATTTATCTCAGAAATACAATACTTGATGCATTTTCAAGGTCCAGTAGTTTGCCTTTGCCTCCCAGCACAAAGTACCTTCAAAGTGTTGAAGATGTTGTGCCAGAACCACTTCAAAAGTTCTTGACTTATATATTGACTGGAAAAGAAAGTGAAACAACACCAAGGAAAAGAGAGTGTTCTTCTCAATAGGTCAGGATATCTGCAGAGCAGTGACAAATAGTCAGGGGAAACTTCCTAAACACATTCTGATCTGCATGACACTGTATCACCTCTTAGAAGTGCTGAGTTGATCACACTTTTAAATAAGTTTGGACATTTAGAGAGCTATTCTTTCTCCCTTGAACTCGAGACAGCCATTGCAAGAGCCCTGCAAGAATCATCGGCATTAGCTAACAACTACACAGATAGTTAGAAATCCAAACTCTCCTTCAGTTTTCCACTCTAAATTTGATAACTTTGACTAGTTGGTCAATGGAACTTTCAGGAATGGGATTCATACGCGCTGCTCATGGGATAATGATGCAAGATTATTAAGGTGACCCTGAAAACTTAACAGGTACTGTTCAAGATATCCAAACATTGGCAAGAAGCGGAGAACGCTCTATCAGACTTGAAGTGAGTGAAAGCCTCCCGGACAGCTATATCTCTCAACGTAAAAGTCCAAGTTTTGATATTAAGCAGTGGAAATATGTAGGGGGTAAGCAAACTTTTGGATAGCTGCCAGGAAAAATCTTGTACGGTTCTTACTAAGAATGAAAAGCAGCGTGGTAGGTCAGGAGGTTCCAAGTTTGGCAGGATTTATATCATAAACTCGAGAGAGACCAACAAACTTAACAACAATCGATTCCTATCCTGTCATCACATATCCAATAGCAGATTACAGGACAGTTCAGGAATGCCTAAGATATGCTCAGCAAGCGACAGGTGGAGTAGGCAAATAGTATGGCATCACAACATTTGATTTAGATGTGTGCAGGAAGGCCTACCCCATCCTATGGAACAATCTTCCGGGGTATAGGGACCGTATTGTGCTGATTGGTACATTTCATTGGCTTGTCCATATTTTAAGATGATTAGGAAGAAGATGAATGGTTCTGGTTTGCTGATATACTTGTTGAGGCAGGACTGATAGGGTCTTGTGCTTTGAATGGTGAATTGACTGGTAAACATTATGCACGGGCAATACACTGTCACAAGATTGTTATTGAAAGTCTTGAGAGATTGCTCTTTGAGAAATACCAGTCTGAAAATGATGAAAACGTACCTGAGTCTCTGCCTCAACCATTTTCTGAAAAATTCGACAATTTAATTCATTTCCCTGATGAGACAAAAGTTGATGAGTTAATGCATGATGAATATGTTATCACATATCTGGAGGATTATTTAAAATTCAGAGACAAGGTTCGTCAGGGATATCTTGGAAAGACGGCTCAGTTCTGGATGTCATATGTCGACCATGTATAGCTTGTTCTTAGTCTAGTGCAAGCGGTGAAGACTAATGATTTTTTTTGTTTGCAGAATATCTTTAAATGTGGCTGATCTGTTTTTCAGTTTTGATGGTCAGAAATATGCTCGCTATCTCACATTCATCTCAGTATTTATTGCAAATATTGAATTTTCCCACCCAGGTGCAACCAGTCTACTACAGAGGGGTGCAATAAGTGTTGCAAGATCTTTTATTCCAGATAATCGTTGTGCTGTTGATAAGACAATGGAGGAAACTTTTATGAAGCATGCCAAATCTCAAAGAGGAACTGGAGGCAGTGGAGCAGGACTGTATTGCATTCTAATCAATTTCGACTCCTATCAGAGATGAGTGAAAACAGCACATGAACGATCTCTGTATGTAAATGCAACACTGAATATGGCAGACATTCTAACGGAATCAAGTGATGGCAATAGACATAGAGATTTGAGACCTTATGAGATTTTAAAGAGCGAAGAGGGTGTTTCAAGGGTACAAGAGGCATTTCAGAGTTAGATTGATTGATTGATTGATTGATTGATTGATTAACTTTATTACCTGAAAAATTATTTTTCCAATCATGTTTAGAACAAAGAAGGTATACAAATCATTCATAAGCTTACAGGTAATAGGAGTCAGAAAATAGCATTAATGCTAATCAAAGTCTGACCCCTCGATTCAGCTTAATAGTACATTCATGGATGTTAAAGAAATTAAAATATACAAAAAATTCATCACATCTAAGAACCAGCTTCTATTGTTTAAAGTAAGTGGTGAGAAAAGTGTTTATATCATATATTCAGTCAGCAAATCCTTTAAGTGACTGTGAAAAACTATGTCTTGTCAGTTCCTTTCTTGTATTAAGTGTGATATTGTTCCATGTAATTGCACCTGTGTATGTTATTGATTGTTTTTCTATTGATGTCTTAACAGGTGGGATACATAAATTCCCTTGCTCTTTTTGTCGTGTATTGTATTTGTAATCTAACAACATGCAGTAATCTGTAATCGAATGTGGTAAATTATTGTGTAATAAATCATAAACAAAGATACCAATCAAAAACCTGTGTAACTTAAATACATCAAGGAGTTCCAAACTATTAAAGAGTGGAGACGAACTGTCCCTGAAATGAGCATATGAGATTGCCCGCACAACCATTTTCTGGGACAAAAAAATACAATTCATCAGGAAGTTTCGTCAACCCATTCAAAGTAGAGGATAATGAGTGGCTGCTGAGCATTTCATCAGGAGCTATTGTACCTGCCAATACCAAGAGAGATGTGCTAAGCAGAGACAGCTGGCAGAGAAGCAAAGGAAAAGTTCATTAGAGATCGTCTTGAAAAGAAGGAAATCTTTATTGAACCAGTAAAGAGATTGAAATCGAAGACTATGCGACACATGAACAAGAAAGCTAAGATGACAAAAGAGAAAGGAGAAGTAGTAAAGTACAGACAGCAGGGAAATGTTGCTCTCCAGCTGTTAGTCATAGCCCAAAGTCAGGGGCTTCAACTGGATATGAAAGAATTGATGTCTATTCCACTTACTTTAGTACGATATAGTATTGGCACAGCTGATAGTTTTCTTGAAAAAACCGATGTCTAAAGGTGCTAGCTATCTCACCAAAGACATTGGAGATACAGCACCTCCCCAAAATGAAGATAATCTTGCGATCTTAGATGGAAACGCATACTTCTATTTCATGAAGGAAATTCCCTGTAACTTTCGGCAGATCAGTGCGAAAGTATTCGATATGATGCCGAAGAATATGAACATTGTGTTCATTACTGACATGTACAAAGTCGATTCAGTTAAGTCCATGGAGAGAAAGAGAAGAGGCTGTGATGAAAAAAACTCGTAATCAAAGGTGGCATTACAAAAAAAAACCCAGATTGGAAACTGTTTCTGACGAATGATGAAAACAAAAAGCAGTTCATCTCGGTCATTCAGGAAGGTCATGCATACCAGTTAACCTCTGAAGATGGCAAAAAAACGGAGAGGACAGAAATCACAAATCTGGTGTCAACCCAGGAAGAAACAGATTCAAGAGTCATTCTTTATTGCAAAAATGAAAAAATGGCTACAAATACATTGGAATCAGAAGTCCAGACAGTGATATATTCTTTATCCTTTTGCATCATGCAATGAGATTTGAAGGTGTCACAAATCTATTTGATACGGGCACAGGGAATAAGCAAAGCTTAATAAACGTCACTGAACAAACTCAAGGGTATTGGCAAGAGCTTTACACAGCCTTGATGGCTCTTCCTCCATTTACTGTGACAGAACCAGTGCGTTCAAAGGAATAGGAAATGTAAAATCTATAAAAACCTTGCAGAAGATACCTCGATTTGGTTCTGTACTTGAGCAATTAGGCAACTCCTGGACTTTCACGATGATCTCGATGATGACTTTGAAGCATTTACATTTGCTTTGTACGGAAGATATCGCATAAATAAAGCTGATGATCTGCTATCTTGCATCTTATCAGAAAAAAATAGGAGATGAAGAAGGTATCAATCCTTCAACTGACGTAGAAATAGGAAGCCTTCCACTTTGACTCTTGATTGTGAAATATTAGTGCATGTTGCTTTCTAATGTTGAATTCTCATTGTCAAAACAGAAAAGTGTCAGGAACTTGTCATGCTTTTCATATGTGCTGCAGGTTTCATTATGATTAGTACACTTTGCAAAACAGACTTTCTATTTACAGACATCAAAATATTTCTATATATTTCTGATATATTAAAGTACAGCGCCCTACGCGCCACTAAAAAAATATTAATATCTGGATATCTCTGATATATAAGTGTGATATATGAAAATAATTGCAATCATACCAATCCATAATCCACTAACACTAGGTCAGAATTCGTAAGACAATATAGTTAAAAACATAGACACAAAACAGCACAGAACAGACAGTAAATAGATGGTACACAAACAAAGTCAAATTCATGAAAGGAAGATATATGGACCTCTGGCCAGAAGACCAAGAAGTGATGTCAGGTATTTCGAAAATAGTAAGCGCATCCTGCCCCAACATGTGGCACCCGCCATATATCAATCTGTAAGTCAAATAGGTAGTGGTCACTAACTAAGGTCCCATGTCACCGATGCCATCAGCGATCATTTGTCGAAGAGAGATATTGTATTAATCTACCAGCTTGCGATACCTGCCAAATAAGCGTTTGAATGTAGAGACAAGTCTTGCTCTGGTGTAACCTTGATTTAACAGTTTGTAAGAGAGATGACCATGTCTCTCTACAAAATCACCATATGGACTGCATGCTCTTGCATATCGAATAAGCTGGGAAATGTATACCCCATAAGCAGGTGAGAGTGGAATATTACTGATGAGGTGTGGAAAATTGATTATACTAAAGTTGAAATCATCTCTCTTGTCATATAGCCTAGTAGAAAGGTGACCATTAGACTCAAATTCAAGTAAAATGTCCAGTTATGAAGCAGAAGAGGCCGTTTCTGTAGTTTCTTTAATCTCAAATTCTGGAGGATAAATCATAGCGAGATATTTACTGAATTCAGAGTTATCAATGGAATAACATCGTCTATGTATCTAAATGTAAGGTTGAAAGTACAAGCTACAGAGACTTTTTCTGCTTGATAAGGTTCTGGATAAATTCTGCCTCGTATTAGAACAGAAATAAGTCGCCAAGTAAGGAAGCACAGTTAGTGCCCATGGGAATTCCTATAAACTGTTGGAAAATGTGTCCTCCAAATTCAACAAATATGTTGTCAATGAGGAAATCAAGCGTACTGATAATGTCTTTCTCGGTATAAAACACTTTAGCGTTAGTAATATTTTTAACAAAATATGTAGAATTATACCCTAATACCACATATTTGTAACGGTGTGAACCGTGTTTGTAGAAAAATGCTTGGTTGATGATGTTTTTCAAGCGTTCTTTCATTTTATCATGTGGTATTGTGCTATACAATGTGGAAAAATCGAAAGTTTTAATAGATGTTATTTTTGAAACATATCTTGATTTCAAAATTTTCCAAGAGTTTCTTCGAATTTTTTGATATCCACATTTAATTCATACCACTCCGAGAAAAGACAACATCACAGTATGCTTGAAGTCCCCGTTTAACAGTACAAAGAACAGAAGTCAGTATCTTCGATAACTCTGTTGTTGAACATTTTGAAGATCCTGCGATAAACCTAGCTTTGTAAGGTGTTTTGTGGAGCTTTGGTATCCAGCATAAGCTAGGCAACTTATTATGGTCATCCTTTGTTGTAATATTAAAATTATCCATGAATGACTTATGGTTTGCCAAAATTTCAGATTTGTTGAACATTGATTGTCTGTAAGTGGAGTTGGTGGAGGTCTTAGTTACACCAAGTTCGTCTATAAGACATTCAAAATAATACTTCTTACAGACAAATACAATGTTATTGACAGCTTTATCAGCAGGTATGACAACATATTTGTCATGGATATCATTCAAACACTTAACAGCGTCAGGATCTTTAAATACAGAATAGGGTCTTCTGCAAACATGTGATCTTAGTCGACCAATACGGCCACGCACTATTTTCGTCACAGATTTGACCAATTCTGACAGTGTGTCCAGTTCTACATCTTCCCTTTTAGCCCATTTCCTGGCATATTCTTCAACAGAGTCCATAATGATCTTAAAATTATGGTTCCAGTTGATCCTGCGAGGTTCTCTGAACTTGGGTCCACAAGATAATATCTTACGAAGGTGGTGATGTTCAATCAAGTTCAGATCACCAGTGATGACATGGCCGACCGGAGTATATTTGAAGGGACTGGAAAAAAATGACAGGTAGTGGGATTGGTTGGTGTTTTTAAAGGCCTGTGTTGGCACCAGATCGTCTCACCAGAAAATATACCAAACAGATTACAATTTCAATGGAAAACAAAAGGTTATCACACCCCATAGTCCTTTTACATACTAGAAACAAGGTAATCCCAGGAATCAGCAAAAGTTCCTCTTAAAATGGAAGATAATGACTCATTCAAAAAGTATTTGCAAGAAAAAGATTGTCCCCTAAGATACCAGAATGTACATGTTTAGTGAATCAACATTCCGGTGAAATTCCAAAATCAAATTTTTGCACACACATTCACTAGTAACCAGCTCAGTCTAATCAAGTGCATTAATATCAATAATTTAGCATCTATAAACACATAGATATAGCTAGTTTTGTATTAAATAAATCATGTTTTCCTCATAAAAAATAGTAAATCAACATTTTTGATATCATCCAAAAATTACATTTCTTGTTCACAGATTTATTTTACCTCCAAATTCCAAGTAAAAAAATTACATAAATTATTAAACATGGATAAATGTACATGTAATGAATGGGGAAAATTGTCAACATTTTGCCCAAGAGATTCCAATGTATTAGATTTAATATGTTTTGGTGAAGAACAGTATTGGCCACATCTTGTTTTCAAATAGTTGCGATAGTTGCACAAAAATGATACCCTGCCCAAAGGCATGCATGACGATTCAAAAATGCTCTCTTTTTTTAAAAAAATGACCCCAAAAAAGGCCTTAACCCCCTCTAATTTCTGTTCAGTCCCATGAAAAATAACCTAGAACACATGTTTGATACGCTGTATTGTTTATTTAACCTCTACTCACAATGACTGTGCATGAAGAATAATGATAAGATGATGAAGTGTTGCTTTTCTTATTTTCTTTTGAAACTGCAATCAGTTGAATATGTTAGTAAATTTTTGAATTCGATCCCACTTATCAAGGCTTATTCAAGCTCAAATTTATCCATGTACTATGGCTCAAGAAGAGAGTAGAGCCCCTTTTTACTAAAATTGTAAGAAACTATTTTCCTATAAACTTAAACTTATCCTATAATCCAGTGGGGACTGTCATCCGCGATGACTTCGAGATCAAACACGGACAGATTAACTCTTAATCCATATTATTACACCTCACTCATTCAGCGTGCACTGCCATTGGTTAAACACGACTCACGTGACATGTAAAAGAACGTGATGATGCCCTCTGCGAACGTGATGATGCCCTCTGCGAAAGTGATGATGCCCTCTGCATTTGATATTACATGGATGACGTCAGTTTACTTACTGCGCAACCTTTCTGCGCGTAACAAATTGTCGTTCGCTTGTAGGCCTACTTGCAGTCGGCAGCTATGGCTGCGAAACGTCATGCAGAGCTGTCACCGGCACAGTTAGACGATATTTTGATGCAATTAAACATCAAACGAACGAAATAGCAACACGGAATGCAATTTCTGTGTTCAGCGACTATGCAAGCAACAAATTTGGATACGCCACCGATGAGATCGGCAAACTTTCAGCGGCAACCTGAGACTTGGCACTGACAACATTTTACGCTGAGGTCCGGGCTCATGCAGAAAGGCGAACTGTACTCGAAGAAGTTTGTTCGGTGTAATAAAAATAATAACAGATGAGAGCGAGGGCAAGATCACAATTTTTGCCTGCCCTCGGGCTGGTGGTCATGATCGAAATATTGATGATGCCCTCGCCTACAGCTCGGGCATCATCAATATTTCGATCATGATCACCATCCCTTGGGCAGGCAATAAATCGTGATCTTGCCCTCGCTCTCATGTGTTATTATTTAACTATCACCCATACCCATTTAGTTCAGTCTTTGATTTGGGTGATTCCCCAGCGTGACATGCCCTCTTTTAGTTCAATATATGTATATGTTACAAGGCACTGTAGGTCAAAGCTGCATGATACAAAAATATTTCTTTCAGTACTCCATCCTAATTTGACAGTTGTAGTATTCTAACCTATAGGTCCTACTGTTTTAGTTCTCGACCAACGTACAAAGACTTGGTCTATTTGCTGAAGCACATAATTGATGATATGTTTTGCAAAATTAATATTGGAAGCAGGGCCATACTCCATGTGTCTAGGAGATACATAGATGTTACAGTCTCTCCTAACAAAAACAGGGATATTTAGTCAATAATATAGGCAATCAGTGAAAAACTTTTCGGTCTTCATATTTGTATATTTAGGCATAAACTTGTCAGTTTGATGTACAATATTAAATAGAAGACCAGTTTATTCAACAGGGGGCATTCAGTTATTACAGCTGGGAGTAAGCCGGGAAAATTTGGAGGGGGTTTCACCTTAAATTTGAAGATTGCAAAGAGGCCATGAATTTTTCAAACAGCATTGGGTCATTTAATTTTCTTAAGTATTTGTCCTGTTAAAAAGTAGTTTAAGTGTTCAAAATATTCTGGGAGATAAAGTGATTCGCTGCATTGGTAGCCATTTAACTGTAAATCTGAACAAAAGTATAATTATTTGTCACATAAACATCTTGCCTTGGCAACTCTGAGGCTTGTTTCATTGTAAATCTAGCTCACAGAGGGCAATGAACAATTTCTACTACTTATATATTAGAGATAGAGCAATTTTTGTCGGTGAAAATTTTTAACAGTGACCTGTGACCACTTGTACCATGAAAAGTGAAATAAGTTTAATTGAAATTCAAATATCATAAATGTTGTCCACATCTGAACCTTCAAACACCCTATTTGAATAAAGTACATTTGTACCAATTGTCAAGCACAGATTGTGTTTGTTAAGCATTGTAAAAAATTATTCATAGTTTTCTCATAGACTCCAATGTATAGTTAATCAACATTTCATTGAAATGCAGAAATCGAATTTCTCGCATACATATCAACTTTTAACCATTCTTGTCTAATGAAGTACTTTTAGATGAATTATCAAACGTATAAAAATACATTTAATCACAAATAAATAAAATGGATAATGTACAATTCTGGTGATTCATTCTGTGTATCATTATTTACAGAAATTGAAGGACGTAAACAGGGCTATCCAAGGACTAGCCTGAAGCTGAAGATATTTCGATAGTTGTGTGTGTGTTTCCTCTCAGGACAGCAAGCATTGCAGAAGTGGCAAGGGTGGTGCCTTTATCAGAAACTTTTGCCATTGGATAGAAAAAGAAGTGAAACTGCGTAATGGAAAAACACTTGCATCAAAGGAAATGCATATTGAGGCTACTTTGCATTGAGGGCCTGGCCTCAATCACACCAGAGCCTGAGGATGAGGATGATGTGCCATGAGCCGTTATACAGACACATGACAATATCAGCAGCGCTGACAACTCATTACGGGACAATGTTTAATGTATAAGCGTATGTTTTTGCATTTTCTTTATTCTGCTAAGAGCTCAGTTGTGTATTTTAGTTATGAAAAAAGATCACTCAACTTTTGAATTTTGTTGACAGATACAGGCTGTACTCATGAAAGTCCAGCTGGGAAAACTTTCTATATGTTATAACACCGACCGAGTCATAAAGATTTCTTAAGCTGACTACCCAAAGCTGTAAATGTGTGAATATGTGGACTGTACTCGACGGATTACTGGTTGAGTTATAAGACCAATAATTCTGTCTTAGTCTCTTCAGTAGCAATATTTGATATGTCATCAACAATGTGTTCAAAATGAGGTGTATTTTTGCAAACAAATTTTACAGATTGTGTACACCAACTGACTTACAGTTATTTTGGCAACACTGTAGCTTTATGTACATGTAATGAACTTGAATCTTACCCTAAATTTAGGTTGTAATCGAAATATTTTTATGGCAATTTTCGATGATATTGCAGAACTCATTGACATGTGTGATCTATAATAGATAAAGAGCAATGCAACATAAAACGTAGCTAGATGTGGAGCCTCATTTCTACTTACACATGCAAACACCCGGTATATCCAATTTGTTTTAAATCTTAGAGAACAATGAATTTGTTATTAGGGTTTCGAGACCATGGGTCCGAAACCCTCTAGTAATCGTTCCGTTTTTAGGGTTTCGAGACCATGGGTCCGAAACCCTCTAGTAATCGTTCCGTTTTTTATTATTAGGGTTTCGACACCATGGGTGCGAAACCCTCTTGTAATCGTTCTGTTTTTTATTAGGGTTTCGACACCATGGGTGCGAAACCCTATTGTAATCGTTCTGTTTTTTATTATTATTATTCTTCTTACGACGAGCTTTTGCAACTACCACGCGAACACCGTTGCACCTAGAGACTTCATATTTGGTACACAGGTACAACTCATCAAAAGTAATTTTTTTGTCACATGACCATAATCAGGGGTCACGTGACCTTTCGGCCATTTTGAAAATAAACTTTAAAATTGACTTCATTTGCATAAAAAATGATAAATCAAAATTCTGCTCAAGTCACTTTTTAGACCTTATAGCCTTGCTCCTTCATGCCAAATATCAAAGTCACAGGTCTTGCCAATTTTGAGAAGAAGATTTTTAAAGTATTATTTTTCTGATTTTTCTATGACCTTTGACCTCCCCTATACCTATGCAGCGAAGCTATGGCAATGGCTTATTCTGGCCTATGTTAAAGTCCGAGACAACCAGCGTCTGTTGGACAATGGCCAGTAGGGGACCTAATTGCACTCCAAGATTTTGGGAATTCCACTTGACCTTTGACCTTCGCATTTTCCTGCAACTCATTTATTATGTGCATTTCTAATTCTGAGCTACCCAATAGAGCTAGAGGTCTGATTTTTGGTATATAGGGATAACTTAGCAATACAATTTTTTTGACAAAATGTCATGTGACCTCGATGACCTTTGACCTCAAATATACATATATGGCCATAACTAAGTAACCACAAGTGCTACACCCTTCATATTTGGTATGATGGGAGACCTTATGACAACACATCCTGTACCTCATTAATTATGCGCATATCTAATTCTGAGCCAGCCAATAGAGCTAGAGGTCTGATTTTTGGTATATAGGGATAGCTTAACAATACAATTTTTTTGACAAAATGTCATGTGACCTCGATGACCTTTGACCTTAAATATGAGTATATGTCCCTAACTAAGTAACCACAAGTGCTACATCCGTAATATTTGGTATGATAGGAGACCATATGACACCACATCCTGTACTTCATTAATTATGTGCATAATCTAATCTTCTTTTGCTCTAATGCTGCCACTTGTGTCGAAACACGGTAATTGCTGCTTGCAGCTATATTTATTATTAGGGTTTCGAGACCACGGGTCCGAAACCCTCTAGTAATCGTTCCGTTTTTATTATTATTATTATTATTATTATTATTATTATTATTATTATTCTTTTTCTTCTTCTTCTTCTTCCGTCCTCTAAATGCAACTGCCACGCGAACACTGTTGCACCTAGAGACTTCAAATTTGGCACATAGGTAAAACTCCTCACAAGTAATTTTTTGATCACATGACCATAACAATGGGTCACGTGACCTGGCAGCCATATTGAAATTAAACTTTCAACTTGGCTTAATTTGCATAAAAATAAACCAATCGAAATTCTGTTAGATATTTTTGTAGACCATAGGGCTAGGCTTCTTCATGCCAAATTTCAAGGTCATAGGCCCTGCCAATTTGAGAAGAAGATTTTTAAAGTATTATTTTCACATTTTTCAGTGACCTTTGACCTCCCTATAGATTTACAAATGCCATTACAGGCTAGCCAATAGAGCTAGGAGTCTGGTTCTTTTTCGACATAGACGATCATTGGCTGTTAATGTTCACCGAAATATTTTGGGTCAGGTCACTTGACCTTGACCTCATTAATTATGCGCATATCTAATTCTAGGCTATCCAATAGGGCAAGAGATCCAAATTTTGGTACACAGGGACTACTATGGGATAGAAATCTATTGCAAATATGTCACGTGACCAGACCTCATTAATTATGTGCATATCTAATTCTAGGCTAACCAATAGGGCTAGAGATCCAAATTTTGGTAACACAGGGACTACTATGGGATAGAAATCTATTGCAAATATGTCAGGTGACCAGACCTCATTAATTATGTGCATATCTAATTCTAGGCTAACCAATAGGGCTAGAGATCCGAATTTTGGTACACAGGGACTACTATGGGATAGAAATCTATTGCAAATATGTCACGTGACCAGACCTCATTAATTATGCGCATATCTAATTCTAGGCTAACCAATAGGGCTAGAGATCTGAATTTTGGTACACAGGGACTACTATGGGATAGAAATCTATTGTCAATATGTCACGTGACCAGACCTCATTAATTATGCACATATCTAATTCTAGGCTAACCAATAGGACTAGAGATCCGAATTTTGGTACACAGATAGTAGTTTGGGATAGAAATCAATTGTCAATATGTCACATGACCAGACTCATTAATTATGTGCATATCTAATTCTGAGCTAACCAATAGGGCTAGAGATCAGAATTTTGGTACACAGGGACTACTACGGCATAGAAATCTACTGTCAGAATGTCACGTGACCAGACCTCATTAATTATGCACATATCTAATTCTAGGCTAACCAATGGGCTAGAAAACCGAATTTTGGTACACAGATAGTAGTATAGGATAGAAATCTATTGTCAATATGTCACGTGACCAGACCTCATTAATTATGCACATATCTAATTCTAGGCTAACCAATAGGGCTAGAGATCAGAATTTTGGTACACAGGGAGTACTATGGGATAGAAATCAATTGTCAATATGTCACATGACAAGACCTCATTAATTATGCACATGTCTAATTCTAGGCTAAGGTGATAGAGCTAGATGTCTGATTTTTGGTATAAAGGGATAACTATGATATTGAATTCTTTTAACAAAATGTCACATCACCTCGACTACTTTTGACCTTGATTTCACAAATACTACCATAGCCTCCCATCTTTTTGCATATGTATTTCTCTATTGCCCCTGTTGACCGAGATGTCTCGAAACCCGGTGATTGCTGCTTTGCAGCTATATTTAGGGTTTCGACACCATGGGTGCGAAACCCTCTTGTAATCGTTCTGTTTTTTATTATTATTATTATTATTCTTCTTCCGTCGCACTTCTGCAACTACCACGCAAACACCGTTGCACCTAGAGACTTCATATTTGGTACACAGGTACAACTCAGCAAAAGTAATTTTTTGGTCACATGACCATCACAAAAGGTCACGTGACCTTTCGGCCATTTTGAAAATAAACTTTAAAATTGACTTCATTTGCATAAAAATTAACCAATCAAAATTCTGTCCTATATTTTTGTAGACCATAGGATTGGGCTCCTTCATGCCAAATTTTAAGGTCATAGGCCCTGCCGATTTTGAGAAGAAGATTTTTAAAGTATTATTTTTCTGATTTTTCTATGACCTTTGACGTTCCTATACCTGTGCAGCTAAGCTATGGCAAAGGCTTTTTCTAGCCTATCTAAGGGTCCCAATAGGCAAGTGTGTCTTGAACAATGACCTTTTGGGAGACCACATTGAACACCGAAATTTTGGGGATGCCCCTTGACCTTTTGACCTTGGCATCATTTAGCACATTATTAAACATTCACGTATGCAATTCTGGAGTACCAGATACAGCAAGAGCTCTGAATTTAGCTATAAGGAGGCAAACAAAGTTTTTGAGGTCAAAGGTCATCCTGGTCACATGACATTTTGTCAACACACTTTGCTCCTATACTTCTCCCTGTGTACCAAAAATCAGATCCCTAGCTCTATCGGCTAGCCCGGAATTAGATATGCGCATAATTAATGAGCGAGGTGATGTGGTACCATATTGTCTTCCATCCCACCAAATATCAAGGCAGTAGCACTTGTGGTTACTGATTTACAAGCCTATTCGTGAAATCGAGGTCAAAGGTCATCCTGGCCACGTGACTTTTTGCCCAAGAACTTGGCTTCCACACGTCTCCCCATGTACCAAAAATCAGACCCCTAGCTCTATTGGCTTGCCCAGCATTGGCGTTAGCAGCCCCTGTGCAGTAATGCTGGCTGAACATATTCCCTATTCATAAGCTATAGGCTGGCCTCGTACGTAACTCAATGAGATGAACCCTCGCTGGCTTCACATTCTGCAAAAACTGATCTGATTTTGCAATGAATCTCATGTTGGCTCTAAAATCAACTAACAACCCATGCTCTATCTTTGTAAGCCACAAACTGAGTGCTGATCAGCTGCTATTCAAGCATAGAGACAGGCACTATTTTTTGAACCGGACTATCTTCGTGGGTAACGAATGACCTTTGACCTAGTAGCTCTACCTTTGACCTCAGCATCTCAACAGCATATCCCCGTGTATGTGTACCCTGGCCCATATGCCTACAGCTTTCCCCTATTGCTTTCATTGGGTTTTTCTTATTATTAGGGTTTCGACACCATGGGTGCGAAACCCTCTTGTAATCGTTCTGTTTTTTATTAGGGTTTCGACACCATTGGTGCGAAACCCTCTTGTAATCGTTCTGTTTTTTATTATTATTATTAGGGTTTCGACACCATGGGTGCGAAACCCTCTTGTAATCGTTCTGTTTTTTATTATTATTATTATTATTATTATTCTTCTTACGACGAGCTTTTGCAACTACCACGCAAACACCGTTGCACCTAGAGACTTCATATTTGGTACACAGGTACAACTCAGCAAAAGTAATTTTTTGGTCACATGACCATAACAAAAGGTCACGTGACCTTTCGGCCATTTTGAAAATAAACTTTAAAATTGACTTCATTTGCATAAAAATTAACCAATCAAAATTCTGTCCTATATTTTTGTAGACCATAGGATTGGGCTCCTTGATGCCAAATATCAAGGTCACAGGCCTGTCCGATTTTGAGAAGAAGATTTTTAAAGTATTATTTTCATATTTTTCAGTGACCTTTGACCTCCCTATAGATTTACAAATGCCCATTATAGGCTAGCCAATAGAGCTAGGAGTCTGGTTCTTTTTCGACATAGACGATCATTGGGTGTTAATGTTCACCGAAATATTTTGGGTCAAGTCACATGATTTTGACCTCATTAATTATGCGCATATCTAATTCTCGGCTAACAAATAGGGCTAGAGATCCGAATTTTGGTACACAGGGACTACTATGGGATAGAAATCTATTGCAAATATGTCACGTGACCAGACCTCATTAATTATGCGCATATCTAATTCTAGGCTAACCAATAGGGCTAGAGATCCGAATTTTGGTACACAGGGACTACTATGGGATAGAAATCTATTGCAAATATGTCATGTGACCAGACCTCATTAATTATGCGCATATCTAATTCTAGGCTAACCAATAGGGCTAGAGATCCGAATTTTGGTACACAGGGACTACTGTGGGATAGAAATATATTGCAAATATGTCACGTGACCAGACCTCATTAATTATGCGCATATCTAATTCTAGGCTAACCAATAGGGCTAGAGATCCGAATTTTGGTACACAGGGACTACTATGGGATAGAAATATATTGCAAATATGTCACGTGACCAGACCTCATTAATTATGCGCATATTTAATTCTGAGCCAGCCAATAGAGCTAGATGTCTGATTTTTTGTATATAGGGATAACTTAGCAATACAATTTTTTTGACAATATGTCATGTGACCTCGATGACCTTTGACCCTGAATATACATATATGGCCATAACTAAGTAACCACAAGTGCTACACCCTTCATATTTGGTATGATGGGAGACCTTATGACATCACATCCTGTACCTCATTAATTATGCGCATATCTAATTCTTAGCCAGCCAATAAAGCTAGAGGTCTGATTTTTGGTATATAGGGATAACTTAGCAATACAATTTTTTTGGCAAAATGTCATGTGACCTCGATGACCTTTGACCTCAAATATACATATATGTCCATAACTAAGTAACCCCAAGTGCTACACCCTTCATATTTGGTATGATGGGAGACCTTATGACACCACATCCTGTACCTCATTAATTATGCGCATATCTAATTCTGATCCAGCCAATAGAGCTACAGGTCTGATTTTTGGTATATAGGGATAACTTAGCAATACAATTTTTTTGACAAAATGTCATGTGACCTCGATGACCTTTGACCTCAAATATACGTATATGTCCATAACTTAGTAGCCACAAGTGCTACACCTTTCATATTTGGTATGATGGGAGACCTTATGACATCACATCGTGTACCTCATTAATTATGTGCATATCTAATTCTGACCCACTACATGGAGCTAGAGGTCTGATATTTGGTTCACTGACATAAGTATTTGATAGAAGTTTTATGCAAAACTACCAGGTTGAAAGGATGACTTTTAGTACCATTTAAACAAATGTGCCAATTATTCATTAGGTAGGTGCAGATTTAATTTTTCTTTTGATCTTATGCTGCCATTTGTGTCGAAACCCGGTCATCGCTGCTTGCAGCTATATTTATTATTATTATTCTTCTTCCGTCGCACTTCTGCGACTACCACGCAAACACCGTTGCACCTAGAGACTTCATATTTGGTACACAGGTACAACTCAGCAAAAGTAATTTTTTGGTCACATGACCATAACAAAAGGTCACGTGACCTTTCGGCCATTTTGAAAATAAAGTTTAAAATTGAGCTCATTTGCATAAAAATGTACCAATCGAAATTCTGTCCTAAATTTTTGTAGACAATAGGGTTAGGCTCCTTCATGCCAAATATCAAGGTCACAGGTGTTGCCAATTTTGAGAAGAAGATTTTTAAAGTATTATTTTTCATATTTTTCAGTGACCTTTGACCTCCCCTATAGATTTACAAATGCCCATTATAGGCTAGCCAATAGAGCTAGGAGTCTGGTTCTTTTTCGACATAGACGATCATTGGCTGTTAATGTTCACCGAAATATTTTGGGTCAGGTCATGTGACCTTGACCTCATTAATTATGCGCATATCTAATTCTAGGCTAACCAATAGGGCTAGAGATCCGAATTTTGGTACACAGGGACTACTATGGGATAGAAATCTATTGCAAATATGTCACGTGACCAGACCTCATTAATTATGCGCATATCTAATTCTAGGCTAACCAATAGGGCTAGAGATCCAAATTTTGGTACACAGGGACTACTATGGGATAGAAATCTATTGCAATTATGTCACGTGACCAGACCTCATTAATTATGCGCATATCTAATTCTAGGCTAACCAATAGGGCTAGAGATCCGAAATTTGGTACACAGGGACTACTATGGGATAGAAATATATTGCAAATATGTCACGTGACCAGACCTCATTAATTATACGCATATCTAATTCTAGGCTAACCAATTGGGCTAGAGATCCCAATTTTGGTACATAGGGACTACTATGGGATAGAAATTTATTGTAAATATGTCACGTGACCAGACCTCATTAGTTATGCGCATATCTAATTCTAGGCTAACCAATAGGGCTAGAGATCCAAATTTTGGTACACAGGGACTACTATGGGATAGAAATCTATTGCAAATATGTCACGTGACCAGACCTCATTAATTATGCGCATATCTAATTCTGAGCCAGCCAATAGAGCTAGAGGTCTGATTTTTGGTATATAGGGATAACTTAGCAACACAATTTTTTTGACAAAATGTCATGTGACCTCGATGACCTTTGACCTTGAATATACGTATATGTCCATAACTCAGTAACCACAAGTGCTACACCCTTCATATTTGGTATGATGGGAGACCTTATGACACCACATCCTGTACCTCATTAATTATGCGCATATCTAATTCTGAGTCAGCCAATAGAGCTAGATGTCTGATTTTTGGTATATAGGGATAACTTAGCAGTACAATTTTTTTGACAAAATGTCATGTGACCTCGATGACCTTTGACCTTATATATACATATATGGGCATAACTAAGTAACCCAGTGCTAGACTCTTCATATTTGGTATGATGGGAGACCTTATGACACCACATCCTGTACCTAGTTAATTATGCGCATATCTAATTCTGAGCCAGCCAATAGAGCTAGAGGTCTGATTTTTGGTATATAGGGATAGTTTAGCAATAAAATTTTTTGACAAAATGTCATGTGACCTCGATGACCTTTGACCTTAAATATACCTATATGTCCACAACTTGATAACCACAAGTGCTACAGACTTCATATGTGGTATGATGGGAGACCTAATGACACTGCATCCTGTACTTCATTAATTATGCGCCCAATCTAATTTTCTTTTGCTCTTAATGCTGCTACTTGTGTCGAAACCCGGTCATCGCTGCTTGCAGCTATATTTATTATTCTTCTTCTTCTTCTTCTTCTTCTTCTTCTTCTTCTTCCGCCTTGCTTTTGCAACTACCACGCGAACACCGTTGCACCTAGAGACTTCATATTTGGTACACAGGTACAAGTCAGCAAAAGTAAATTTTTGGTCACATGACCATAACAAAAGGTCATGTGACCTTTCGGCCATTTTGAAAATAAACTTTAAAATTGACTTCATTTGCATAAAAATTAACCAATCAAAATTCTGTCCTAAATTTTTGTAGACCATAGGGTTAGGCTCCTTCATGCCAAATATCAAGGTCACAGGTCTTGCCGATTTTGAGAAGAAGATTTTTAAAATATTATTTTTCTGATTTTTCTATGACCTTTGACCTCCCCTATACCTATGCAGCTAAGCTATGGCAATGGCTTATTCTGGCCTATGTTAAAGTCCAAGACAGCCAGTGTCCATTGGACAATGGCCAGTAGGGGACCAAATTGCACTCCACAATTTTGGGGATTCCACTTGACCTTTGACCTTGGCATCTTCCTGCAACTCATTTATTATGCGCATATCTAATTCTGAGCTAGCCAATAGAGCTAGAGGTCTGATTTTTGGTATATAGGGATAACTTAGCATTACAATTTTTTTGACAAAATGTCATGTGACCTCTATGACCTTTGACCTTGAATATATATATGTCGATAACTCAGTAACCACAAGTGCTACACGCTCGATATTTGGTATGATGGGAGACCTTATGACACCACATCCTGTACCTCATTAATTATGCGCATATCTAATTCTGAGCCAGCCAATAGAGCTACAGGTCTGATTTTTGGTATATTGGGATAACTTAGCATTACAATTTTGTTGACAAAATGTCATGTGACCTCGATGACCTTTGACCTTGAATATACATATATGTCGATAACTCAGTAACCACAAGTGCTACAGCCTTCATATTTGGTATGATGGGAGACCTTATGACACAACATCCTGAACCCAATTAATTATGCGCATATCTAATTCTGAGCCAGCTAATAGAGCTAGAGGTCTGATTTTTGGTATATAGCGACAACTTAGCAATACAATTTTTTTGACAAAATGTCATGTGACCTCGATGACCTTTGACCTTGAATATACGTATATGTCCATAACTCAGTAACCACAAGTGCTACACGCTTCATATTTCGTACGATGGGAGACCTTATGACATCACATCCTGTACCTCATTAATTATGCGCATATCTAATTCTGAGCCAGCCAATAGAGCTAGAGGTCTGATTTTTGGTATATAGGGATAACTTAGCAATACAATTTTTTTGACAAAATATCATGTGACCTCGATGACCTTTGACCTTAAATATGAGTATATGTCCATCACTTAGTAACCAGAAGGGCTACACCTTTCATATTTGGTATGATGGGAGACCTTATGACACCACATCCTGTACCTAATTAATTATGCGCATATCTAATTCTGAGCCAGCCAATAGAGCTACAGGTCTGATTTTTGGTATATAGGGATAACTTAGCATTACAATTTTTTTGACAAAATGTCATGTGACCTCGATGACCTTTGACCTTGAATATACATATATGTCCATAACTCAGTAACCACAAGTGCTACACGCTCCATATTTGGTATGATGGGAGACCTTATGACACCACATCCTGTACCTCATTAATTATTTGCATATCTAATTCTGAGCCAGCCAATAGAGCTACAGGTCTTATTTTGGGTATATAGTGATTACTTAGTAATACAATTTTTCTGACAAAATGTCATGTGACCTCGATGACCTTTGACCTTAAATATACGTATATGTCCATAACTAAGTAACCCCATGTGCTACACCCTAAATATTTGGTATTCTGGGAGACCTTATGACACCACATCCTGCACCTCATTAATTATGCGCATACCTTATTCTGAGCCAGCTAATAGATCTACATGTCTAATTTTTTGTATATAGGGATAACTTAGCAGTACAATTTTTTTGATAAAATGTCATGTGACCTCGATGACCTTTGACCTTGAATATACGTATATGTCCATAAATCAGTAACCACAAGTGCTACACGCTTCATATTTGGTATTGTGGGAGACCTTATGACACCACATCCTGTAGATCACTAATTATGCGCATATCTAATCTGAGCCAGCCAATAGAGCTAGAGGTCTGATTTTTGGTATATAAGGATAGCTTACCAATACAATATTTTTGACAAAATGGTCACATTACCTTAACAAAACG
Source organism: Ptychodera flava (assembly GCF_041260155.1). Classification (NCBI taxonomy): domain Eukaryota; kingdom Metazoa; phylum Hemichordata; class Enteropneusta; family Ptychoderidae; genus Ptychodera; species Ptychodera flava. The sequence goes on from NW_027248281.1 coordinate 9,500,905, forward strand.
TCACGTGAACTGTAACCTCCACAAATGTAATAATCTCCACAAATGTAATATCAACCACAATTGTAATAAAATCAACCACAAATGTAATAAAATAGTCAACCATTAATGTAACAACCCGCAACCACAAATGTAATAAACAAATTAACCATAAATGTAATAAAACTCAACCATAAATGTAATAAACTTGAACTTGCATATGTGATCATTTGTTTATCAATGCCCTGAGTAAATAATAACTTTAATAAGACTAGTGTAATGTTATTGCATACTTTCCTGAAACTAGGTTTCCTTTCCGAAACACAGAATAGAATATTTTGAGAACGCTATCAGAAAACGGCGAGGTACTGATCAAACCGTTAGATAATGGAAGTGGACCAGCAGTTCTAGACACTGATAATTACATAATAAGGAAGCGTCAAAATAACTCGTCAACCAGTGATACCACACAAAGTTTACGACAGATGACTCAGAACAAATAACAGAGAAATATAAAACCTTATAACAGAAACTTACGACACAAAACATGTTGACGAGAACATATATTTCAATCTAGTAAAAAACAATACGAACACTACCTTGAACACAGTAGAACAAAATTAGACATCCTGGCATCCCTAGTGAACGAACAAACTTGAAGTGGGACAACATAGGAATACAGACAATCTATCGATTATTCCACACAATTTATCCACTGAAGACGAATTTGAGGAGATTGATTAAGAAAGTACGGCAATTTTCGAAAAAACGGCGTTAAAGGATCGTAGTGTTATACAGTCTTCCCCACTCTGGAGTAGAGACTGCACTGACACTCAGATTACAGCTGTGTCTAGCCATGGCCAGTCAGTTCTGTACACAAAACAGGGAAACGTAAATACACTTTCAAAACACACTAAACGCAAACAATTAAGAAATGAAAAATTGTGGAGTTGCTTTCCTTATTACATAGATCAATATTTAAGGCTAATTCCTCAATTGCAACGAGAAAATAGATTTATTACATTTATGGTTGACAAGTATTACATTTATGGGTGATTTTTTATTACATTTATGGTTACCATTTATTACATTTGTGGTTGGTGTTTTTATTACATTTATGGTTGATTTTTGTTACATTTATGGGCGATATTACATTTATGGGTGCATTTTATTACAATTGTGGTTGATATTACATTTGTGGAGATTATTACATTTGTGGAGGTTACATGAACTTTCAACCATTTTGAAAATAAACTGTAAACTTAAGTTCATTTGCATAAAAAGTGATAAATCAAAATTCTGCTCATGTCACTTTTTAGACTATATAGCCATGCTCCTTCATGGGAAATTTAAAACTCACAGACCTTGCCAATTTTGAGAGGAAGATTTTTTAAAGCATTATATTTCATATATTCCAGTGACCTTTGACCTGCCCTATTTCTATGCAGCTATGCTATTGCAAAGGCTATTTAAGTCCTTTTTAAGAGACCAAAGGGCCAAATGGGCTAGTGTCTGTTTAACTTTGACCTGTATGAGACCAAAGTGAAATCGAAAATTTTTGTGATTCCTCTTGATCTTTGACCTTAGCATCATCCCAATACCCGGCACATATTATACATAGCCAATACTGATGGACAAATTTTGAACACAGCACTTTATTCAAAGATATATAATCTTCAAGGATATATAAATTACATATTACAGTTAACTGGAAATACAGTTGCTATACAATCAAGGATATATAAATTACATACTACAGTTAACTTGAAATACAGTTGCTATACAATTGAGGATATATAAATTACATACTACAGTTAACTTGAAATACAGTTGCTATACAATTGAGGATATATAAATTACATACTACAGTTAACTGGAAATACAGTTGCTATACAATTGAGGATATATAAATTACATACTACAGTTAACTTGAAATACAGTTGCTATACAATCAAGGATATTACATACTACAGTTATCTGGAAATAGTACAGTATATTTTCAAAAACATCAAAAACAAAAAACAGACAAAATATTTTGAATCCTCACAACACATATCAAATCTGTAGGTACTGGTATTCTCAAAATATTCTCTAAGGACATTCAAAAATACATACATACATACATACATACATACATACATACATACTACATACATAAGTACATATGTAGACAGGTACATATGCACATACATGCATACATGTATACACATACATACATACGGTACATACATACATACATACATACATACATACATACATACATACATACATACATACGGTACGCACTGACGATGGATACCAGATAGATATTCATTCCAATAGTTTCTATAGACTATAGTCCCCCTGCTGGTACAGATGTTTTTGGATGCAGGTCAAATGATATGCTCTTTTTGAAATGAATTATTATGGACCTCATTGTTGTGTTGAAGAAATCAACAGCACATCTCATACATGGCCAATACAGGTGAATAATTCAGAAAAAGCATTTGCTTCAGCAATATATAAATTACATCCTACAGTTAACTAAAACTACAGTTGCTATAAAATCAAGGATATTTTCATTATATAATACAGTTAACTGTAAATAGCACAGTGGAGTGGAAATACAGTTGGATGTTGCATGAAATGAATATGACTATATCATAGTGACATTATAATCCATGCTCCAGCCACATCTCTTTGAAACACTTTTATGCACTTTTTCATAAATAGCCTTCTTGAATATCAAATCTGTGGTGATGAACCTCAATAAATAAAGAGCCTCACAGCTTATATTATTCAATGACAACTTTCCTTTAACAATATGTGCAATTTTACAAGAGTTGTCACTACCACAATGACTGAACTTGGACTGAAACACGGCAAATGTGTATGGACGTCACTTTGATGAATGCTACGGTGACATAGTACCATCCCACCTCACAGTGAGTCATGCAGAGCACAATATGCACCAACAGGACTAGTTTACATCATCATATTTAGCAAGTGTTCTGACATAATCAGGTTCTGTTCCTTCCATACGTATTGTCCCATTTCGAAAACACTCTCAATACTACAGCTTTGTCATGGGCTGTTATCATTTGCAGAAAATGCCCACATCTGACAATGCCCATAACCAAGGTGAGATCAATATTCTGCAGTTACCGAAATTAGAGGTATTGTCACATCTGTTCTATTCTATTTGGAAAACAATCTGAGTACTTCTTGTTTATTGTGCCTTGCCACCATCTGCAGACAGGGTCATACTCAGAAAGAGAATGACGCATTGTGTGTCATCTTCTATAGTCATAAAAGTTACAAGCAAAGGAACATTCTGTTGTTTTCCTTGCTTCACAGATCCGTGGGATGGCAATATTGTACAGTGACACTGGTACATTAGTGTAGAGAACATTTCCATACTCCACAGTGTTGTGAGATATTCAGAATATGTTATTCACATAAATGCATTCTCTCCTGTGGCAAGACACTTCAATGTCCAGACTTATCATCTGCTCTTATCATCTGCAGAAAATATCTTCCTGGCAATGAAAATAAATGACTTGAGTATCCTTCTGTTACAGTCATCCAAATTAGAATCATATGAACTCTCAGTTACTGTCCCGTGGCACTGTTGCACACTGATGTGAAAGTTGCTTTAATTTGAGAATGAAACATGCCTCTTTCATTGTGATTAGTCCATAGGTGACTTGATATTGCACCCTGAAAATGAAATCAGACAAAATACATATATTACTGATACTAAAATTTGTCAACTTGGTTTAGGTCTGTTATGCCATAATATGCCATTTTGATGAGGCCAGCATTAGCTTTTAATATTTTACATTTACTTCATTGCACTATCTTAATTTCCTATATGAACTTGTTATGAATGACACAGTCAAAGTCAACAACACCGAAATTTCTACTATGTCATGTTTTTCCTGGCACAAATCACCATTCACAAAACTAAAGGTTGCATTCACTGAATAAAAGTACAGAAGACAATTGAGTAATCCACTTGTGTATAGAGAACTGTTCAGAAATTCTTTCACACATATTACATGCTATTTTACATTGCAACTAAACAAGTCTGCTACTCGATAACAAATCTATTCTTAAAACATTCTCTTTTCCCAAAAATATTTACATAAGGTCATTTATTATTTCACATGTAATGCTATTACGAATGTTTCATTATTACTCTGCAGTGCGTACCTTTCAAGACAAACAACTTCAGTGACATACTATGGCCTTGGTTTCACTAAGCTCATTGGCTAGAATGTCAGCTATATTTTCAGGGTAGAACATCCCTATCTCCATAGAACAGATTTAAATGAATACAGATCACTTCAAGCGACTTCATTTCAGCAGCATTTGATAGTCCATTCCCTCAGTTCATTTGCAAGGCAGAAAGGGACATTTCTTGCTGAATCTCAAAATACATTGTTCAATGGTATATCATCTTTACTTTCTGCATCTGTTAAACTTCCATTCACCACTCCACATAATGAGTTTACAGTTTGTATTCTTTTTGTGTATCTGAGATCTATAATTTCACCTCTTTGCAGACCAACAACTTTAAATGTCAATTGCTAACAGAGTTAGTTACATTTTGCTTCTGAAGCAATTCAACAAACACATAGCTTTCAATCATTTCAAAGCCCACCTCCCACTGTGCATAACAGGGCCGTAACCTGACAGAACCTTGGGCTTGGGTAAATTACTAATTATTTTTCTCTCACTACACTCAAACACTACAACACTATGTCTGTGTGCACTGAATTTTTACAATTCAAATATAAATGTTCATTTTGTAGAATAAACATAGGATCATATGATCTTGTCTCTCCTTCTGGCTAACATTGAATATTTACAACATACAGACAGAGATGAAATATTCTGAACACTATGGTACATCACAGTTGTGTAAATGGTAATAACATGAAATTGTTAGTTTTAAAAATAGACATGTATAGCACCTCTGTTTGTCAGTAGAACATTTTTGTAGTGGTACGGTTCAACTTTAGCTATGCATCTATTAGTGGCTATTTTATTGTCTATCCATATATCCTTAAACATATGCAATTGTAATGATAGGCATGTCATTTACATCACTGGCTGATTGAGGAATTAATAGCCAGTCAGTCACTACACAAACCACAAATTGTGACCTAAAAGGTTGATACAACTAAATGTTTACATTAGTAATGCTAACTTCTACCCAAGTCACATTACACCTGCCTTCAAAGTTAATACCAGTGCTCATAACACTTTTGCAAGTACAATGGTAATTTTTCAGGAATGCTAAGCTCCTATATTACTTAATATTATTACATGTGAAAAATTCTAGGACAGTGTGCCCTGAAGCATACACCACGTGCAGTCAAAAGTTTTAGTTAAATAAGGATTCTATACCTTTACATCTCCTATGCATAATTTCCTTGCTTTACCTGTGACTTTGTTTGGAAAGTGGTGTTTCACATTGGCTAAGAGCGCACACTGTTCTTAGATTTTTTCCTGTACCCCTTTCAGGCTACGGCCCTGTATGCAAGCACACACACTCTCTCTCACACACACACACACACACACACACACACACATATACATATGGGGGCCCGTCACAATCAGCCCTCCCCATCTGTTTCTTCTTTCATCAGGACGGGATAACCTTTTGTGATTCCTTTTCCATAAACATGGTCAATGAAACAGCTTCAGAAGATGGTATATCTACACACACTTTAAAACCATATCTTGCATTATGTTCACAAGTGATGGTGATATCATTGGAATTATGAGTCACTTGACCATTTGCATATTTATCCTTTTTCACTACCATTCAAGGAAATGTTTCCCTGAAAACTTCTACTTTGTACAATACTAGTCTGTAAACTACTCACATACCACATACAGCATATGTAGCATCTAGCTCATCTTTCATCACAAAGGTAAACAGTTAACATGACACCTTTGCATGCATTCAAATCTTCAACAAAAGTGCATTGTGAAAACTAAAATAAGTTTGTATAACTTCGACACCTACACTGTCTACATTTTTCACATAAACATGGTCAATCAATGTTCCACTTTCTGTTGTTGCCTCTGAAACACACTGTGAGAAGCCTCTCTGCTCCATCAATTTCAGCAAACTTGAAGACACAAGTATGTTTTCATTGAAATCACCAATGATGATGTTGCCACCAGGGATCTTCTCAATCTCTATCACTAATTTCAACAGATTTTCTCTTGAACACATCAGCTTTATAAGACTTAGGTCTATATATAAACAGCTACTGTCAATCTTATCTTTTTAACATAGAATGCAAGATATTCCAGATTTGTTATACACAATTCCAAGATTTCAATACATTGATCCACACTTGAATAAATGCCTACTCCACCATGAGCTTGCTGCTTCAATTCAGATGTCACTGGGTCAGATGTATCGTAACAAAGTTCTCTTGGCTTGTGATAAAGTGCAAAACCAGTTAATTGCAAATCATTCTGCATATCTGAGGTTGGTAGCCAAGTTTCTGTCAAGCATATAAAATCAACTGTCATAAATCTATGGTCATTTCTCAGATCTTCAAAATGAGAGTGCAAACCCTCTATGTTATGCAGCATTATGGTACATGAACTATCTGCATTATAAGTTCCTTCTGACGATGTCATGAACTTTGGCATACAGGACAGGGCAGCATCAATTTTGTCATTGCAGTATATAGCTGATTCTTTGAAATCGGTTATAGTAAGTCCACTTAGAGACTTTACTCGACTTAGGGCTACATAAGCTTGTCCTGGTTGGAATATTCTGTCTAATGATACTACAGCTTCATCTACAGTTAATCCTTGCACTTTATGTACAGTACTAGCCCAGGCGAGCTTCAGTGGGAATTGACGCCGTATACTTCCACAGTTATTCACTTTGTCTTCCTCACACTTGATTGGCGTGCTTTTTTCTGGTATCATTGATAATGTCTCTGTGTGGCGGCGAAGTTTTGCACCAACCTTTTCATTGTCAAAACAAACATATATAGTAGATGGAAAACTCTCTCTGGATTCCACATGTATGTATGACACAATGCCAAAAACGCCATTCACTAAACCATCAGACACATCAATATTCTTCGTCAACATCACACGAGCACCAACTGCCAGAGTAACAGTTTTTGCCAAATTGGTATTGTACACTTTACGATGTTGCCCACTCACTTGACTAATTTCTTTGTTTTGGGATCTCTGTACAAATCCTGTGCATTAATACAAATTACATCTGAACTTAACGAGTGAAGTTTTCTAATGTTACATTCATCAACTTTTTGGTTGGTTGAAATATGAATTCCTTTACCCTCCTCACCAGTTTCACAATTTTGAAGCATAGTAACAACATGAGCATCTAAATCATCAGATTTCTGTCTTTTTCTGATTACGTTCAATGTTTCAGCAAATTCAGAGTCTTGCTGTCTCACTACTTCAGTCAGTTCAGCAATGGAAAAGTAATCATTCCAGAGATCAACTCCTTCACTGTTCACATACAATGCCTTTCCTTTCACTGGTGGTAATTGGTAAAAATCACCTACACCAATCACTGCTACACCACCAAATGGCAACTGATCACCAGTCTGTTTAATTTGTCTCAACCTTCCGTGAACATAGCCAAGTAGTTTCTTATCAACCATAGAAATTTCATCAATAATGAGAATTTGAAGACTGCTAAGCTTAGATCTCAATGTGTTAATCTTTTCTTCTCCGAGCGGTTGGTATGGCAGTTGTGCATCAATAGCTATTGAGAAGGTACTGTGTATGGTATTGGCATTTATATTAAACGCAGCTACACCAGTTGGTGCTGTTAACAAAACTGATACATCATCTGGATTTGGTAGAATACGAGCCAAAATTCGTGTAGCTTCATAGTACACTGCTTTGATTAAATGAGATTTTCCTGTGCCAGCACCTCCAGTTAGAAACATGTGAAAAGCTTCAACACTTTTTCCATTGACTTTGTTCAGACACCACTGCCGCACTTTGTAAAATATCTCTCTCTGTGTGCTATTTAAAGATCTTAGCAATATTACAGCTTCATTCCTTGACATTCCACACTGGTGATACACTTCTGAGGCTGACACTTTCTGTTTTTTTCTCCAGCAAGTCAGGTATAGATTCATCATTTTCTCCTTCATCTGACACATAATTGTCCTTCCTCTCTTGTAAACTTTCCAATCTATCTATTTCAGACTCTGGATGAATTTGAGCCCATGCATCTTCCAAGTTATCACTTGTTCGAAGGATCTCCTCTGCTGAATCTAGTACATCAGCTTCTTTTTCAAAGACTGCTCTATTCCTTTCAACTATAGCCTTCACTCTTTCTACAGCTTTGCTACCACACTTCACTGCACCAGTGTTATAGAATTCTTCATATGAATTAAAGTTGTCAGGTTTCAACTGAGCATCAAACTGATATGGCAAGAACAGTTGAAGAATGCTTTGATAATACTTCTCTGGCTGTTTCATTGCTGAAAAACCTTGCATATCTCACCACAGCTGGAGCAGTTCGAGTTCTTTTCTTCATATGACCAAAACCATTTTTCAGTTTAACTACATTCTTCTTTGAACATGTATTTGACACCTCTGATGACGACATTATTCTGTACTCAGATACAAAACTAGCAAGACACATTTCATCAAATATATCTCCATCTGGTCTGTTTTTATAACGATCTATGATGCTAGTCATCCACATTTCCTCCTCATTAAGATCACCTTCTTCACTTCCATTTGTAGAATTTCAAGAGGTAAACTCATTTTGATAGGGTTATCCCCTGTTGGGATAAAGTGTACTTTTCTCGATCCTTCTTTCAACCTCAAGTTGCACACTCTATACACAGCTTCTTGGGCACTCACTTCTCGATTATTAACATATAACAATCCCAATCGTCTAAGTGCTTTCTTGGCATCTGCATTATCCTCTTTAGAAGCTTCCTTTTGTGCATGATCCAACAGTAAGCCCATTTCTCTTTCAGCTTTGGATATGTAACTAATAATGTACACAATGCAACTATATGCATCAACAACAAATTGTATATCCATATTAGCATTCCAACATCGTAACAAGTCCTTGTTGTATTGGTTTACCCACACATCACTTGATTCTCTTTTCAAGACCACACTGGTTTTCTTAGTTAATACATTGCACGCTCTCTCAAACAAGTCTTGTGTAACTCCTATACTAGTAAACAGAGATTCAACTGTTGAGAAAGTCTTCTCAGAATCTGAAAGTGCAGTCCAGATTTTCGACAGAATTTTCTTGGCCTCACCTTTACTTAGGACTTTTGGTGCTTGATCTGATTCAACTTCGTTTACTTCATAGTATTCAACAGAACTTTCTGTACTATTGGAATTGATTCCACTGAGTGCTTTATCTAAATCACTAACAGCCTTTCTTATGACTTCAGGCAACTGAGCATCAGTGTCAGGTCGAGCAATAAATGTTTTTTTCAGAAGGTGGTCTGGGAAAGTTGAATCTACAATCAGTACCATGTTTTCTACAAGATTTTGAATGCCGTGTGCTGTGTTTTTGAACACTGTTTACAATTTCATGAAGTTCTTCATCATATTCTGAGCATGGCATTTCACAAGTCACATATTTGTCAACAAATGAAGTGACATCATCGTCATCATCTTTGTCTACTTTTGGTGCATCCTTCACCCAAAACAGACAATGTGTATGTGGTGAACCACGTTGCTGGAACTCAACTCGATAAAAGTAATCTTCAATTTTACCGATAGGTTCTGCTGGTGACATTATTACTTGAGTCAAAAAGTAATGAAATCTCTGATCAAACATTCGAGCAGCTGTTACAGGGTTATCTCTTAACACAGCACATTTCTCTGACCAGTCCAGCTCTTCTGCTTTGCGAATATCACCTTGTGCTTCAAGAATACTATCAACCATCTCAGGCCATCTCATATCAGCAGATGAAAATGAGCAAAACCACGTCGGAATACCTAGCTGCCTCACCATTGCAAACAGATCTTTCTGTGCACTTTGCCAATAAGGTGGTGTTCCTCGGATTGGTTTCAGAAATTTGTAACCTTTATCATAATTTAAAATTTTCTTTAGTGATTGTTCATCTGTCAAACTTGCAGCAGTTATATTTTCACGGCATGTTTTGCTAGACCCTTTCCGCATTGCTATAGACACATTTGACAACACTTGTTGCACCTCTGATAAACACTGAGCATAAAATATGAAGTCGGTGTTTCTCGCAAACCTGTTATCTAAATTCATCAAACGATTATGAAGATATCGTGCAAGTGTAATTCTCACTTCGCGACTGTCCAGAAAAGTTGGTGACCCAGTAGGGTACAATACAGGGAAAGACTTTGCTTCATTACTTTCATCACTTAACATTTCAACAGGATGATTTCTTTCTGCAGGAGCAACACAATAGATTTTGTCAAAATGCTGATCAAGAACTTCCTGAGCTATGTCAACAGGTTGAAGACATGTATCCATGAACATCCCTTGCTGTTCTTCACTATTCTTATCATCATCCTCTGCGTCTGCATTCCCTGAATTGTCCTGTGATTCTGTATTCTCAGCATTATCTCCTGATTTGCTATTTCCAGCATTATCCTGTGATTCAATATTTCTAGCATCATCCTGTGGTTCTGTCTTTTGTTTATCACTCTCATGTTTTGTACCATCTTCATCAGACATACCTTCATCTCCTTCATCAATTCTCGACAATGGATTCCTCCAATCTTTATTGAAAGAAATACCTCTGTACCACTTATTGTTCATTGTTAGGTAATGAAGTGCACTTTTGATCTTGAAATCATTCACATATTGATATTGGTAATGACCTTTATAGCTGAGTTTCCGTTTCAATTTCACCCTAATCATTTGATCATCTGACTCCTGTCGTGGCAAAACATAAGTACCTTTCTCTAGGCTAGAAGGAACACAAAGAACAGGTCCATGTACACCATTCTGACCACCTTTTGGTAGAGCTAACATTTTCATAAATGGAATATGCAAAGCAATCAAATGTTGCTCAAGAGAATTTAAGCATTTCAGTTCTTTTGGAATATTCATTACATGAAGATTATTAGCTGCAGCTTCTGCCGGCATATTCCCATTCAACATTTACGATGACAAGTATAACATATCCACATTAATTTCTGTTGTTTCTGTCTCCAATATAAACAGTCACTATCACATACATCTGTGCATTGGTGAAATTCAAGACACTTCTTTGCAATCTTTGCTACAAAGCCTCCTTTCTTCAAATATATTTCTCTTTTACACTGTATTACTTGATTTTTGAAAAGTTGTCGATAGCAAACTGAACATACATAATTGGGGCCATGAACTATTTCATTTCGAAACATAGTTATAACAGTTTCAATGTTCTTCTGTTTATTAGCTTTGGACTGTCGAGCGGCAAATACCCTACACTTAGTATCATCCCTGTAGCTTTCACTATCTTTATACTTTCTTCTGTATCTTGCTTTAACCAACTCCCTGTGACTCTCATTTTCCTGATATTTCTGGACACTTCTTGCCTTTACAGCTGCTCTATGACACTGATTCACTTCATACTTTTCAATACTTCTCGCTTTGACAGCTTCCCTGTGATACTGATTGTGTCTATACTTTTCAATACTTTGTGATTTCACATCTTCCCTATGACTTTCATTGTTTGCATATTTCTGAATACTTTGTGCCTTAACATCCTGCCAATGAGACTCATTGTTTGCATATTTCTCAATACTTTGTGCTCTCTTAGCTTGTCTATAACAGTCCTTGTCTGCATACATTTGTTTTGCTTGTGCTTTTTTAGCTTGCCTATAACACTCTTTGTTTTTATACATTTGTTTCCCTTTTCCTTTTTTAGCTTCCCTATAACACTCGTTGTCTGTATACATTTGTTTTGCTTGTGCTTTTTTAGCTTCCCTATAACACTCGTTGTCTGTATACATTTGTTTCCCTTTCCTTTTTTAGCTTCCCTATAACACTCGTTGTCTGTATACATTTGTTTGCTTGTGCTTTTTAGCTTCCCTATAAACTCGTTGTCTGTATACATTTCTTTTGCTTGTGCTTTTTTAGCTTGCCTATAACACTCTTTGTTTTTATACATTTGTTTCCCTTTTCCTTTTTTAGCTTCCCTATAACACTCGTTGTCTGTATACATTTGTTTTGCTTGTGCTTTTTTAGCTTCCCTATAACACTCGTTGTCTGTATACATTTGTTTTGCTCTTGCTTTCTTATTTACAGCATTATCTATGTAGTGCCTATTCACAGCACTTTTCCTTTTTGCACGGAATTCAAATTCTGTCCAATATCTCTGTTGATACTTTTCTCGTCTTTGTTTCTTAATCAAAGTACTTCGATCAGTAACTGTACATGGTCGTTTCCGTTTCAGGACTCGATGTGCTATTGATCTACAAATCTCATCAACAGATACTACATTCTCCTCATACTTCAGTTGTTTTCCAGCTGTTTTTCTCCCATCAACATGTTTTGGGTCCACTACTTCATTTACATCAGTTCCTAAACTCCTCTTAACTTTACGTTGTTGAACATTTCCCATGACTTTACTTGTATTCGTTGATGTATTCATCGCATTATGGCCACATTCATACACTAAAACACCTGGAGGCTTGACACATTCCACAAATTCATAGTGAACTTCCATACAGTGTTTCAGAAATATTGATTTACCGGTAATTTCACTGTTTTTGTTGATCTGAGTGCTAGAATATTTCAACCATTTACCTCTACTAAAAGTGACAACATCTGATTTCAAAAGGTTTGCAGTTGCTAGTATCTCTACTTCAGTTGCCCATGTTCCCAAATCTTGCATGTGAGATTTTACAAGGTAATCATCAACTGACTGATATCCAGATCTTAAATGACAATAGAATACTGCGGAGTTCTCTTTAAGATGCTTAACAATGGCCAATCGAATTATATCGTGATTATTCTCTGTACCACACAATGCATATGATACCGCTCTAAAGAAACAATTTCCATCCTCCTTGATTTTCTTTGTTCTACAAGGGTCACCCATTTCAACACGTGGACCACTGTATAAATGTGTAACATTTTCATTCTTAATGCTTAGTTCATTGCACAGCATTTCACACAACTCAAAATCCAAAGGGCAATATAACTGTGGTGTCTCTTCTATGCCTACAACAACTACTTCATCATCACTGTTACTGTCTCCATTACTTACATTGGCAACACACTCAGATTCAATATTCACAGTAATTCCAGTCACTTCAAACTGCTCATTTCTACCAATACCCATAGAAGTAGCTAAATTACAGCAATGTTTATACACTACCTCAATACTGTCCAATGGTATCAGTACACTTGTGCCATTTGGTGTAACCATGCCATTTGAGTCTCTTGAGTGACTGTCAAATGTATAGAAGATATTCTCTTTCTTCAATACGGCAAAAACAGCTGCTCCAAAATTAACAAAACATGCATCATATTGTGTTAATGTCACTACTAATGCATTGTACAAAGACATCACAAAACTATCTATATTGATATCTTCACCTATTAGACCTGTGACAGATTGTCCAAAACTTGACTTAAACCTTGTGTCAAACAACTCAATAGACTGTGGTAGTTCTGTGACTAAAAGATAAACATCCATCACTGATGGTGATTGCTGCACACAACCATACAATTCATTACCTGTTTGCAGTATTAAATCCATGTCGCATGTATTCCACATTTGCACATTTTTTATTTTACTGTACAGTACAGAAACATAGCTATTAGCAACACACTGCCTCCCACTGTTCTCACCAAATTGAGCATGACTTTGGTTAAAACTGCCCTGCACTAAGTTTGAGCATTTGATTTGTATCTTAACCTTCTCACTGTCAATCATTTTATCTACTTTAATGTCACTTTTATTCACTCTCACTTCATATTCAGTATTACTTGTAGTTTTCATTGCCATACTAGTCATGTCATGTTCTGATGTCTCATTTCCTTCCTTGTATGAAATAAATCTTTCCCTAGTACTTACATTGTCATTTGCCATGTCATTAGAGTCACGAAGCACTGCATTTCGGGTTTCATTTGCCATGTCCTTAGAGTCCCGAAGGACTGCATTTCGGGTTTCATTTGCCATGTCATCAGAGTCCCGAAGGACCACATTTCCAGATTCATTTGCCATGTCATTGGAGTCCCGAAGGACTACATTTTCAGATTCATTTGCCATGTCATTGGAGTCCCGAAGGACTACATTTTCAGATTCATTTGCCATGTCATTGGAGTCCCGAAGGACTACATTTCCAGATTCATTTGCCATGTCATTACAGTCCTGAAGGACCACATTTGCACATTCATTTGCCATGTCTTTACAGTCCCGAAGGACTACATTTCCATCTTTACAGTCCCGAAGGACTACATTTCCATCTTTACAGTCCCGAAGGACTACATTTCCATCTTTACAGTCCCGAAGGACTACATTTCCATCTTTACAGTCCCGAAGGACTACATTTCCATCTTTACAGTCCCGAAGGACAACATTTCCAGATTCATTTGCCATGTCATTACAGTCCCGAAGGACAACATTTCCAGATTCATTGGCCATGTCATTAGAGTCCCGAAGGACAACATTTTCCGATATATTTGCAATGTTATGACAGTCCTGAAGGACTCTATGCTCCAAATGGACAGTGGTTGATGGGACACGACCCAAACTCAACCTCTTCTTCAGCGCTGCACTACTCTTCCAATTCTTCTTGCGTGGCATCTGAAAGATATTGAGACATAATATTAACATCAAAGCATAACTTAACAGGCCATTTTCAATAACATGGTCCCCTGCAAATATACATATATTCATACATATACATATAAATACTGACATACATATAAATACTGACATACAGACACACACATATAGCAATATATATATATATATATTATATATATATATATATATATATATATATATATATATATATATATATATATATATATATATATATATATATATATATATATATATATATATACACCACTGTATTCCATTAAAAAATTGGTATGACGAGTCATTTTCAAATTACCACTGTTTGGCTTTGCATCATTCATTTGATTGATACTCATTACCATCAAAAGATTCCTAAGTATGACTTGTGTGCATGGCCCTGTAGAATCATGTGCGATCTTTAGGTTGAAAGGTTTGGTGATAAGTTTAGCAGCCTTACTCACTATCCACGCACAGCGAATGAAAAGTTCCATATAAGAGTCAGGACCGCCCACATTGAGCCAACTGATCCATTAGCTCAGTTGGTAGAGCATCCATAATGTATACAGGGGTGTGAGTTTAAATCCTGCATTGGTCACTTTTCATTCACCGCTGTATTTTATATATATATATATATATATATATATATATATATATATATATATATATATATATATATATATATATATATATATATATATATATATATATATATATATATATATATGCAAACAGATATGTGATAAGAACATACATACAGACAGACATACAGACATGTCAAGCATACATACCGTACTCGTCCAAGTATAAGCCCCCGGTTCGGCAACACTAAACAGCGGTAAAACTAGGGGAGGGGCTTATACTCGAGCAACCCCATGTTATCTGGCATGGACGCTTAATTTATGCTAATTTTATGCACGATTTTTTTCAACACCACTCGATCTTTCTATCGCTTTCAAAATCGACTTACACATCCAAAGAAATTGATTGTACAATCTCTGAATACAGAAGTGACATTTTGGTGAAATTTCAGCGTCGAAAAAAAACCAAACTTGAAACAAAGACGTCATGTATGCTGCTGATCAACAGTAATGTGATTGTGAACAGGCATGCATTGCCCACACGGAAAGGCAACTCAATATTCCAATATCAAACTGTCTACATCTTGTGAAAACAACAACATAGCAGTGAAAATTGTAATAGTCACCAGGAAAAGTCTTCACAAATGAAAGGATAATTGCTTCAAACAAAAGAAGCTGCATGTTTCAAGCACGAAAACATCGTGGCCGTGAATGAAAATAAACAATGGCGGACGTGAGTGAGACTATTCTATTTAGGCGACGGGGGTGAGTAGGGTCAAAGAATCAAGATAGTACTGGAAAAACGTGTCATTTTCCTTACGATATTGTCAAGGGAACTCCAGTTTCCCATTGTTTTAACATCTTTTAATGGTTTCTTTATTATCTAAAGTTAATTTTACCAAGTTAAATGACCAAATATACTCTCCTAACCTTTCTGTATTTGAGTTACACTAGGGTAGGGGCTTATACACGGATGTAATGCATTTTCTAAAATCCTCTAAAATCAGTAGGGGGCTTATACACGAGCAGGGGCTTATACTCGGACGAGTACGGTATATACATACAGACTACATATGTACACACAAAGAGAGATACATGTCTACAAAAACATACATACTACATATGTACACACAAGAGAGATACATGTCTACAAAAACATACATATCTATATAAATGCATAAACACACACATATATATTTGTTTTTGTATATACATATATCATACTCTCTTTGATGTGACGACTTGTTAAGATTTCAAGAATCACACATAGACACGCTGTAGTGTAAGCACACAAAATGTGTAATCCTGTCGCCAGCATGAATTTTAGTCCGGGCTTACAGTCATGTGTTTTACTTAATATAGCTTGACAAATTTTAATGTTTAAACATACTTTTAAAATTAGAATGAGAATAAATATTTGATATAAAGAACAAAGATACTGGAAAACTATCAAAAGAAAAAGCTGCTGTCCTTTTTAGAGAGACTTGGTTAGATTTTTCTTTGTTTCTCAGTTTATCTTTAAAATATTGCAGTTGCTGGCAATGTTCAAACCTTTTCAATTATTGTTTCTTTAATTTATTAAGTCTAGTTTTGAAAATGAAAGTCCTGCAGTATGACAGAAATAAAATACATTGTACTTAATATTGAAAACAACATACAATTGCAGGAAAACCTGAATAATTTGCTGTACATAAGTATTGTAGTCAACATGACTGAAGCCAAATGACTCATTATATATGCAAATTATGCATAAATATGCAAATTAGGCCTCACCTGACTCTAAAAACTTGATCAAATGAAATTTAAGCGTCACAGTATTATATTATGAAAGAAGCTCAAAAAGTGATTTTTTAGCCAAGAGGGCCCTTTTCTCATTCCATGGCTCAATTCAAATACACTCCCATTAAGAATATATGATCAATAAAAGTACAAGCATTGTAATCTCTTATCAAAACAACACATGACAGCAACACTTACCGTCAGAAATATTTGGTTACCAAAAACTGCAAAAAAATAAAGAGAACAGAATTATCAAATTGTCTATTTCAGTATATAGTACAATGTTCATTTTCATAGTTAACGCAACACACACAGACCACAACATCACCTCCATCATTCCAACTATTATACATACAATTCTTACACATACTCATACAGTCACTATAAAAGTCATAGTATAGCATATTCAACAACTTTGTAGCACCATAATATCTTATAAACATCAATCAGACACACAAATTGACAAACAAATTTATTTTAGGTTTTTCAAATTTTGTTGAAATATGCACAGTTGCAGGATTTTTTGTAAATGTTTGCTCTCTTTTGTCCATTCAATATTGTTGTCTACACTGGCTTGTCTGATTGCTTTGAAACTTGCTGTGGACCTTCCACAGTACAGTAATAATCTCAATGAACATAGCCCTTGATGCTGTTTTTTACTTTTACTTACACAGTTACTGAGTACATACAAAAGTCACATTGAAACTGTCTGTTGTCCCTAGCATTCATACATTCCTAACACTACAGTACACTACTTATTTTATGATAAGTGTACATTCAAGATCACTTTTTACACTGGAATGCTTTAGCATATATATCTTTTTCTACATAATTTCACAACAACAGTATTCATCACATTTACTGATTATTACTCTATGAAAACAACACCAGCTTCCTGCAAAAATTCATCAACATGTATATCTATTTGTCACTTTCTTTGTCTTTTATGTATCACATCTCTTCAAAATCTCCTTTAAATTCAGCATCACAGTAAAAGAATTGCTGCAAATCAACCATGTCTTCTTAACAGTGCAGAATTTACAAAGAAACACTAAATATTTATGATAACAATTCACAGCTTAACTGTTGACTAAATTCTCAGCAATTGTTTCTTCAGTCATGTGATGTGTACTGTCACTAAATTCTCAGAAACTGTTTCTTCAGTCATGTGATGTGTACAGTCACTAAATTCTCAGAAACTGTTTCTTCAGTCATGTGATGTGTACTGTCACTAAATTCTCAGAAACTGTTTCTTCAGTCATGTGATGTGTACAGTCACTAAATTCTCAGAAACTGTTTCTTCAGTCTTGTGATGTGTACAGTCACTAAATTCTCAGAAACTGTTTCTTCAGTCATGTGATGTGTACTGTCACTAAATTCCCAGGAACTGTTTCTTCAGTGTTGTGATGTGATTGTTTCCATCTGATACTTTATTCCACAGTAAATGAGCTGCTGATAGTGTTAAAAGTGATATTGCAGGGAGACTGAAATCTTGATTTAGCAATTAATATGTAAAGTAAAAACTAACTATGCTCGGCTTTACCCAAAGTTGAATCAAGTACTTTTCTGCTAGTATTTTACATGTTAAAGGTAGCACAAATATTGTAACAGTTGTGAATGTACTTTTAACATTGAATTGCATATGCACTGCATGTTATATCAACCTCACATGTAGTGCAGCTGAACTTGTACTACACACTAGAATACAAACAAAATGTACAGTAATCAAATGATATTTTACAATAGATCCTTTGCATTCATTATAATTATTTACAAATATAAAAACTAAGCCTTGAGTTTTTTATTGTTGTGCAAAGTATAATTAAATTTTACCAATTTTAGCATGAAAATCAGTTTGATTTGGCAAACAAACTGAAGTAGTGTATGTAAATTACCCATTGTCAAAAAAGTTACTTTCAATTGATATCATTGACACTTCAAGGAAAGAAAGTGGTGTTGTTGCTGTTGTTGCTCATTTACCAAATAGAATTTGACAACAGCAGTGACAAGTGTGATTTTATATGAAAATACAAGTTTGAATATAAATTTTAACTTTTACAGAAAATATCTTTAACATTGTCAGTTGTATTGTTGTAAAGGTATTACATATGTAAGAATTTTGATGTTTCAGGGAACTCCATTCTAATGTAAGAATTTTGATGTTTCATGGGACTCGATTGTAATAGTTCAGTTCAGTTTTGACTGACCGGTGGTATGTAAGTATTTTACACAAGGAAAAAATCAGCTCTGCTTCTCTGAAATATTTGATCATGTCAGCTGGACACATGATAAGGATGCCAACTCAAAAAAAGTAAAATAATTTGCTGTGCAACTTTTATTAAATGCCTTAACAGTTGGACACATGTGCAAGGAACATATCTTTGATAGTCATGAATTGTACCTTTCTGAAAAATACAGAACTCAAAACTTTTGCTTACAGAATGTAATTGCTTTGTATATAACATACAATAACAATACTAGTGTGAATAAATCTTTTCTAAATGAGATTGCTGTTAAGTTTTAATTCTTTATTTAGCAAATAATACAGAACAGTACACAAAACTATTTGAAAAATATATATTTTCATCAAAAGAAGATATATACGCTGCCACCATATTTGATCATGTGACCTGTCATGTGACTAAAATATTACCATGGCAACAATAATGCAGAGACAATTTTATGAGCCAACCAAAAATATATAGGTTTGTGGGTAAAGCACAACTTTCCCCCTATAATTAGAGCTATGGCCAGTAGTTGGTAAAATGCACGTTTCACATTGTTGAAGCTATCGTGCTATGGGCAATTGTATGCCATTGTACAGTATAGAACCCAAACGTGCAGGACAAACGTGCATAACTAAACACTGTAAAAGTCTGGACGTTAGACATTATAGACACTTTAGGTCCGTACACGTTAGGTTTGCACGATACACGATAGGTTAGCATGATTGGCATGGTAGATTTCGACCGATGTTGAAAACTAAAATGACATACACGTTAGACATTTTAGACACGTTAGGTCTGTACACATTAGGTTTGCACAATACACGATAGGTTTGCATGATTGGCATGATAGAAATTGGAGTCATGTGGAGAACCTGAAATGACATACACATTAGACATTTTACACACGTTAGGTCCGTACACGTTAGGTTTGCACGATACACGATAGGTTTGCACGATTGGCATGATAGAAATTGAGTCATGTTGAGAACCTAAAATGCCATACACATTAGATATTTTAGACACGTTAGGTGCGTACATGTTAGGTTTTCACGGTACACGATAGGTTTGCACGATTGGCATGGTAGATTGTGACTCATGTGGACAACCGAAAATGATATACACGTTAGACATTTTAGACACGTTAGGTCCGTACACGTTATGTTTTCACGATACACAATAGGTTTGCACGATTGGCATGGTAGATTTTGACTCATGTTGATAACCTAGAATGACATACACGTTAGACATATTAGACACGTTAGGTCCGTACACGTTAGGTGTGCACGATACACGATAGGTTTGCGCGATTGGCACGGTAGATTGTGACTCATGTGGAGAACCGAAAATGATATACACATTAGACATTTTAGACACGTTAGGTCCGTACACATTAGGTTTGCATGATAGGTTTGCACAATTGGCATGGTAGATTGTGACTCATGTGGAGAACTGAAAATGATATACTCGTTAGACATTTTAATCACGTTACGTTCGTACACGTTAGGTTTGCACGATACACGATAGGTATGCACGATTGGCATGGTAGATTGTGACTCATGTGTAGAAGCTAAGATGACATACACATTAGACATTTTAGGCACGTTAGGTCCGTACACGTTAGGTTTCCACGATACAAGATAGGTTTGCACGATTGGCATGTTAGATTTTGACTCATGGTGACAACCTAAAATGACATACACGTTAGACATTGTGTCTATAGACGTCAAAAGTGTACGTCATTTTAGGGTTCAAGATAAGTAGAATTCTATCATGGCAATCATGAGATATATTGTATAACGTGCCGACCTAACGTTGACAGAGCTAACGTGTCTAAAATGTCAAACGTGTATGTCCAATGAGGGTCTGAAAATGAGTCAAGAGCTATCATGGCAATCATGCAAACCTATCGTGTATCATGCATACCTACCGTGTACGGATCTAACGTGTCTAAAATGTGGAACATGTATGTCATTTTAGGGTCTCCAGATAAGTTGAATGGTACAGTCATGATATACATGTTACACATTTTACACACATTAGGTCCGTACGGGTTAGACGATAGGTTTGCACGATTGGCATGATAGATTGTGACCCATGTTGAGAACCTAAAATGACATGCACGTTACACATTTTAGACACATTAGGTCCGTACACTTTAGGTCTGCACGATACAAGATAGTTTTGCACGATTGGCATGATAGAGTTAGACCTTACCGTGTTTGTAGGCCATCACGTGAATCTTGACACATATCATATAAGGTGCCGACCTAAGATTTACGGAGCTAACGTGTCTAAAATGTCTAACGTGTATGTAATTTTAGGTTGTCCACGAGTCAAAATCTATCATGCCAATTGTGCAAACTTATCGTGTAAGTTGCTGACCCAACGTGTACGGATCTAACGTGTCTAAAATGTCTTCTGTGTATGTCCAGATCAGTCGAATGGTACCATATGTCAATCGTACAGTCATGATATACACGTTAGACACTTTAGACACAATAAGTGCATACATGTTGGGCATGCACAATACACGATAGGTTTGCACGATTGGCATGATAGAACTCTACTTACTTGTACGCCTTAAAATGCTATACATGTTAGATAGGTTCTTTAACATTAGGTCTGCATGATACACGATAGGTTTGCACGTTTGGCATTTTTGGCACATTAGTTCCGACCTGACATACACGTTACACATTTTAGAAACGATAGGTGCGGATATGTTGGGTCTGCACAATACACAATAGGTTTGAAAGTTTGGCTTTTTTTGGTCACGTTAGTTCCGACCTAACATGTCAAACATGCACTACTAAAATGTAAAAATGTCTAAAATGAAAAAATCCCGACTTCTGGCCATGGATGTATAATTAAAGAGTTATTGACATGAAGTATTTAGGTTGGAAATTGTATGTATCGCATTGCTGTAACGTAACATACTGTCAACATGTGTGAAGCAAAATAATGCTACTTGTATAAAGAAACGAAACTTTTTATTCTAAATGAGGTGGTTGTTGAGTTAGAATGCTTTCTTAAGCAAAAATTACAATTGCAGAACCATTCAACAGTTTTGAGTTATCCCTACGGACCTGTATACCAAATATCAAAGCTGTCTGACCAGCGGTTATATAGGAGATTTTTTACCAAAAACGCCTTTTTTGGCACTAATTTGCATATTTTCAACAAAATAAAAAAATCAAAAAACCACAATTATTTCAGGTCAGCCCAAAGTACTTACATACTAATTTTTCATGTAATCTGCTCAGTGGTTATTGAGATTTTCAATTTTGACTGTTTTTACATTTTTTCACTTAATTTGCATATTTTTGGCAATGCCAACTTCATTTGAATAAAATCTTATCTACAGCCCATCATCCATGTACACACCAAATATCAAGATGAAATGTGCAGCGGTTTTTGATTTTTTGATGTTGAGGGACATACATACAGACAGTTCCCTACCCTATAATAGCTTCCATTGCCATATATACATACGGCTATGGAAGCTAAAAATCATAGTATAGCATATTCAACTTTGTAGCACCATAATATCTTATAAACATCAATCAGACACACAAGTTGACAAACAAATTTAAGCTTATATTGGGTTTTTTAAACTTTGTTGAAATGTGCAGAGTTCCAGAATTTTTTGTAAATGTTTGCTCTTTTTTGTCCAATCAATATTTTTGTCTACACTGGCTTGTCTGATTGCTTTGAAAATTGCTGTGGACCTTCTGTAACACAGTAATAATCTCAATGAACATTGTCTTTGATGCTATTTTTTACATTTACTTACACAGTTACTGATTACATACAAAACCCACATTGAAACTACCATGTTGTCCCTAGCATTCATACATTCCTAATACTACAGTACACTAGTTACTTTATGATAAGTGTACATTCAAGATCACTTTTTACACTGGAATGCTTTAGCGTAAATATCTTTTCCTACATAATTTCACAACAACAGTATTCATCACATTTACTGATTATTACTCTCACTATGAAAACAACACCAGCTTCTTACAACAATTCATCAACATGTATAACTATTTATCACTTTCTTTGTCTTTTATGTATCACATCTCTTCAAAATATCCTTTAAATTCAGCATCATGGTAAAAGAATTGCTACAAATCAGCCATGTCTTCTTAACACTGCAGAATTTACAAGGAAGCACTTAGGATTTATGATAACATGTGCAGAGTTCCAGAATTTTTTGTAAATGTTTGCTCTTTTTTGTCCAATCAATATTTTTGTCTACACTGGCTTGTCTGATTGCTTTGAAAATTGCTGTGGACCTTCCGTAACACAGTAATAATCTCAAGAATGAACATTGTCCTTGATGCTATTTTTTACATTTACTTACACAGTTACTGATTACATACAAAACCCACATTGAAACTACCATGTTGTCCCTAGCATTCATACATTCCTAATACTACAGTACACTAGTTACTTTATGATAAGTGTACATTCAAGATCACTTTTTACACTGGAATGCTTTAGCGTAAATATCTTTTCCTACATAATTTCACAACAACAGTATTCATCACATTTACTGATTATTACTCTCACTATGAAAACACACACAGCTTCTTACAACAATTCATCAACATGTATAACTATTTGTCACTTTCTTTGTCTTTTATGTATCACATCTCTTCAAAATCTCCTTTAAACTCAGCATCATGGTAAAAGAATTGCTACAAATCAGCTATGTCTTCTTAACACTGCAGAATTTACAAGGAAGCACTTAGGATTTATGATAACAACGAATCTCAGCTTAACTTCAACAGCCAACACTGTCCTTTACATGATTTCTAACATTCCATAATGGCTGTTATACAAAACATTCTCTACTTACCTGAAATATTTGGTAAAAGGCATCGCATATTGCCAATGCACTGACATATAAAACCCCTCAATATTGAAACACACACACACACATATACTTCTACACTCCACATCAACACTCAGTCGACAGTCTAATAATTACTTAATCTAAGTACTATATTTGTGAACAATCACAAAAATCGCAATTTTCACATGTCACTAAGTCAGGCTACTAGCCTATATTTGTCGCTCTGATGGTTGCTATTTATTTACTAAAAAATACCACAACTTAAGACCAAATGTTCCGCCATTTATCACACAAGCCTATCGTTTTGCCACGGAATAGCTAACTGAGCAAATATGATATTTCCCTACTTTCCTCGTTCTGGACATATTCTGTCGTATCGACGCAAAATCAAGATGGTGCCAAGACAACAGTATCACTATCACCAGCACGAAATACTCGTCACTTTATATACGGCACATTTCCACGACTTATTGTTGACACCACTGAATGTAAAATACCCAGAAGGAAACAGATATATTTCACGATACAAACCTGCCAATCTCACTATCATTAACAAAGACTCATTACTTTGAACACATTTTTTTCACCGTCCATTTCTGCTGTCTTGGAATATTGCGCAATTGAAAACGCCATGTGACTAAACTCAAGACACCATATTGGAAGATCGCGAACCATTTTAATGTTTCAAAATCTCCTTCGGAATCAAAAATTTCCGCTATATAATTATTGTCGAGTGTTGTACGAACTCCCAACACACATCGACACATAGTCTAAACCTCATGCATAAGTTTCCTAAGGTTTAAAATTCGAATCGATCAGCAGTAAAAAATAGACATGTGAACATACTCACCTTGACTTGAACGTCATCTGAGAGATGTCGACTCGTTTTCAGATATTCGAGACATGTCTTCAGACGATTTTTAAAATATATAACGTGAATATCCTGCATATTTAGTGACACTTTACCGTTACACTTGTTTAATATGTTCAGTTTTTTACTGAAAAGCAATGTAAATAATGCTGCAACTTTAAAATCGGCTTCGGTTACCCGATTACTAAAAGTGTAATCCTAAACTGATTCAGAACCCGGCGCCTTTTTTAATGAACGCAATGCATTCCCAAAACATTCTCCATTCTGTCCCCTTGGTGGCGCCACCCTGGACTGAAATTTCAATAGTTAAACATACACTTTCAAAACAAAGTTGTACCCAATGTAAATTACAGGTCTGGTTTATGATTGACAGGCAAAAATATGGAGCTACAATTATATCTGTAATTGAACACGTGATGCACATATCCCACTCTTTAAAAATATAGGGATAACTATGGCATTCAATTCCTTCGACAAAACTGCTATTCTCTACATATTTGATAGGATATTAGACCTTAAAATATCATATCTTGTACCACAGGTCTGATTTTTAGTATATAGGGATAACTTGGTAATACAATTTTTTTTGACAAAATGTCATGTGACCTTCATGACCTTTGACCTTGAGTATACGTGTATGTCCATAACTCAGTAACCACAAGTGCTACAGACTTCATATGTGGTATGATGGGAGACCTTATGACACTGCAGCGTGTACTTCATTAATTATGCGCACAATCTAAATTTTCTTTTGCTCTAATGCGGCCACTTGTGTCGAAACCCGGTCATCGCTGATTGCAGTTATATTTAGGGTTTCAACACAATTGGTGCGAAAACTTATTGTAATCGTTCTGTTTGTTATTAGGGTTTTGACAGTATTGGTGCGAAATCCTATTGTAATCGTTATGTTTTTTATTATTATTATTATTATTATTATTAGGGTTTCGACACCATGGGTGCGAAACCCTATTGTAATCGTTCTGTTTTTTATTAGGGTTTCGACACCATGGGTGCGAAACCCTATTGTAATCGTTCTGTTTTTTATTATTATTATTATTATTATTATTCTTCTTCTTCTTGCGACGAGCCTTTGCAACTACCACGCGAACACCGCTGGACCTAGAGACTTCATATTTGGTACACAAGTACAACTCACCAAAAGTAATTTTTTGGTCACATGACCATGACAAAACGTCACGTGACCTTTCGGCCATTTTGAAAATAAACTTTAAAATTGACCTCATTTGCATAAAAATTAACCAATCAAAATTCTGTCCTAAATTTTTGTAGACCATAGGGTTAGGCCCCTTCATGCCAAATATCAAGGTCACAGGTCTTGCCGATTTTGAGAAGAAGATTTTTAAAGTATTATTTTTCATATTTTTCAGTGACCTTTGACCTCCCCTATAGATTTACAAATGCCCATTATAGTCTAACCAAAAGAGCTAGGAGTCTGGTTCTTTTTCGACATAGACGATCATTGGCTGTTAATGTTCACCGAAATATTTTGGGTCAGGTCACTTGACCTTGACCTCATTAATTATGCGCATATCTAATTCTAGGCTAACCAATAGGGCTAGAGATCCGAATTTTGGTACACAGGGACTACTATGGGATAGAAATCTATTGCAAAAATGTCACGTG
The DNA here is from genome assembly GCF_041260155.1 of Ptychodera flava. NCBI lineage: Eukaryota > Metazoa > Hemichordata > Enteropneusta > Ptychoderidae > Ptychodera > Ptychodera flava. Next base: position 9,527,610 of record NW_027248281.1, read on the forward strand.
ACCAGACCTCATTAATTATGCGCATATCTAATTCTAGGCTAACCAATAGGGCTAGAGATCCGAATTTTGGTACACAGGGACTACTATGGGATAGAAATCTATTGCAAATATGTCACGTGACCAGACCTCATTAATTATGCGCATATCTAATTCTAGGCTAACCAATAGGGCTAGAGATCCGAATTTTGGTACATAGGGACTACTATGGGATAGAAATCTATTGCAAATATGTCACATGACCAGACCTCATTAATTATGCGCATATCTAATTCTAGGCTAACCAATAGGGCTAGAGATCCGAATTTTGGTACACAGGGACTACTATGGGATAGAAATCTATTGCAAATATGTCACGTGACCAGACCTCATTAATTATGCGCATATCTAATTCTGAGCCAGCCAATAGAGCTAGAGGTCTAATTTTTGGTATATAGGGATAACTTAGCATTACAATTTTTTTGAGAAAATGTCATATGACCTCGATGACCTTTGACCTTGAATATACGTATATGTCCATAACTCAGTAACCACAAGTGGTACACCCTTCATTTTTGGTATGATGGGAGACCTTATGACATCACATCCTGTACCTCATTAATTATGCGCATATCTAATTCTGAGCCAGCCAATAGAGCTAGAGGTCTGATTTTTGGTATATAGGGATAACTTAGCAGTACAATTTTTTTGACAAAATGTCATGTGACCTTCATGACCCTTGACCTTATATATACATATATGGGCATAACTAAGTAACCCCAAGTGCTAGACCCTTCATATTTGGTATGTTGGGAGACCTTATGACACAACATCCTGTACCTAATTAATTATGCGCATATCTAATTCTGAGCCAGCCAATAGAGCTAGAGGTCTGATTTTTGGTATATAGGAAAAGCTTAGCAATAAAAATTTTTTAACAAAATGTCATGTGACCTCGATGACCTTTGACCTTAAATATACCTATATGTCCACAACTTGATAACCACAAGTGCTACAGACTTCATATGTGGTATAACGGGAGACCTAATGACACTGCATCCTGTACTTCATTAATTATGCGCACAATCTAATTTTCTTTTGCTCTTAATGCTGCTACTTCATATGTGGTATAATGGGAGACCTAATGACACTGCATCCTGTACTTCATTAATTATGCGCACAATCTAATTTTTCTTTTGCTCTTAATGCTGCTACTTGTGTCGAAACCCGGTCATTGCTGCTTGCAGCTATATTTAGGGTTTCGACACCATGGGTGCGAAACCCTATTGTAATCGTTCCGTTTTTTATTAGGGTTTCGACACCATGGGTGCGAAACCCTATTGTAATCGTTCTGTTTTTTATTATTATTATTATTATTATTATTCTTCTTCTTCTTGCGACGAGCCTTTGCAACTACCACGCGAACACCGCTGGACCTAGAGACTTCATATTTGGTACACAAGTACAACTCACAAAAGTAATTTTTTGGTCACATGACCATGACAAAAGGTCACGTGACCTTTCGGCCATTTTGAAAATAAACTTTAAAATTGACCTCATTGCATAAAAATTAACCAATCAAAATTCTGTCCTAAATTTTTGTAGACCATAGGGTTAGGCCCCTTCATGCCAAATATCAAGGTCACAGGTCTTGCCGATTTTGAGAAGAAGATTTTTAAAGTATTATTTTTCATATTTTTCAGTGACCTTTGACCTCCCCTATAGATTTACAAATGCCCATTATAGTCTAACCAATAGAGCTAGGAGTCTGGTTCTTTTTCGACATAGACGATCATTGGCTGTTAATGTTCACCGAAATATTTTGGGTCAGGTCACTTGACCTTGACCTCATTAATTATGCGCATATCTAATTCTAGGCTAACCAATAGGGCTAGAGATCCGAATTTTGGTACACAGGGACTACTATGGGATAGAAATCTATTGCAAAAATGTCACGTGACCAGACCTCATTAATTATGCGCATATCTATTCTAGGCTAACCAATAGGGCTAGAGATCCGAATTTTGGTACACAGGGACTACTATGGGAGAGAAATCTATTGCAAATATGTCACGTGACCAGACCTCATTAATTATGCGCATATCTAATTCTAGGCTAACCAATAGGGCTAGAGATCCGAATTTTGGTACATAGGGACTACTATGGGATAGAAATCTATTGCAAATATGTCACATGACCAGACCTCATTAATTATGCGCATATCTAATTCTAGGCTAACCAATAGGGCTAGAGATCCGAATTTTGGTACACAGGGACTACTATGGGATAGAAATCTATTGCAAATATGTCACGTGGCCAGACCTCATTAATTATGCGCATATCTAATTCTGAGCCAGCCAATAGAGCTAGAGGTCTGATTTTTGGTATATAGGGATAACTTAGCATTACAATTTTTTTGACAAAATGTCATGTGACCTCGATGACCTTTGACCTTGAATATACGTATATGTCCATAACTCAGTAACCACAAGTGGTACACCCTTCATTTTTGGTATGATGGGAGACCTTATGACATCACATCCTGTACCTCATTAATTATGCGCATATCTAATTCTGAGCCAGCCAATAGAGCTAGAGGTCTGATTTTTGGTATATAGGGATAACTAAGCAGTACAATTTTTTTGACAAAATGTCATGTGACCTTCATGACCCTTGACCTTATATATACATATATGGGCATAACTAAGTAACCCCAAGTGCTAGACCCTTCATATTTGGTATGTTGGGAGACCTTATGACACAACATCCTGTACCTAATTAATTATGCGCATATCTAATTCTGAGCCAGCCAATAGAGCTAGAGGTCTGATTTTTGGTATATAGGAATAGCTTAGCAATAAAAATTTTTTGACAAAATGTCATGTGACCTCGATGACCTTTGACCTTAAATATAACTATATGTCCACAACTTGATAACCACAAGTGCTACAGACTTCATATGTGGTATAATGGGAGACCTAATGACACTGCATCCTGTACTTCATTAATTATGCGCACAATCTAATTTTTCTTTTGCTCTTAATGCTGCTACTTGTGTCGAAACCCGGTCATTGCTGCTTGCAGCTATATTTATTATTATTATTATTATTATTATTATTCTTCTTCTTGCGACGAGCTTCTGCAACTACCACGCGAACACCGTTGCACCTAGAGACTTCATATTTGGTACACAGGTACAACTCACCAAAAGTAATTTTTTTGTCACATGACCATAACAAAAGGTCACGTGACCTTTCGGCCATTTTGAAAATAAACTTTAAAATTGACCTCATTTGCATAAAAATTAACCAATCAAAATTCTGTCCTAAATTTTTGTAGACCATAGGGTTAGGCCCCTTCATGCCAAATATCAAGGTCACAGGTCTTGCCGATTTTGAGAAGAAGATTTTTAAAGTATTATTTTTCATATTTTTCAGTGACCTTTGACCTCCCTATAGATTTACAAATGCCCATTATAGGCTAGCCAATAGAGCTAGGAGTCTGGTTCTTTTTCGACATAGACCATCATTGGCTGTTAATGTTCACCGAAATATTTTGGGTCAGGTCAAGTGACCTTGACCTCATTAATTATGCGCATATCTAATTCTAGGCTAACCAATAGGGCTAGAGATCCGAATTTTGGTACACAGGGACTACTATGGGATAGTAATCTATTGCAAATATGTCAGGTGACCAGACCTCATTAATTATGCGCATATCTAATTCTAGGCTAACCAATAGGGCTAGAGATCCCAATTTTGGTACACAGGGACTACTATGGGATAGAAATCTATTGCAAATATGTCATGTGACCAGACCTCATTAATTATGCGCATATCTAATTCTAGGCTAACCAATAGGGCTAGAGATCAGAATTTTGGTACACAGGGACTACTATGGGATAGAAATCTATTGCAAATATGTCACGTGACCAGACCTCATTAATTATGCGCATATCTAATTCTAGGCTAACCAATAGGGCTAGAGATCCAAATTTGGTACACAGGGACTACTATGGGATAGAAATCTATTGCAAATATGTCACGTGACCAGACCTCATTAATTATGCGCATATCTAATTCTAGGCTAACCAATAGGGCTAGAGATCCCAATTTTGGTACATAGGGACTACTATGGGATAGAAATCTATTGCAAATATGTCACGTGACCAGACCTCATTAATTATGCGCATATCTAATTCTAGCTAACCAATAGGGCTAGAGATCCGAATTTTGCTACACAGGGACTACTATGGGATAGAAATCTATTGCAAATATGTCACGTGACCAGACCTCATTAATTATGCGCATATCTAATTCTAGACAAACCAATAGGGCTAGAGATCCCAATTTTGGTACACAGGGACTACTATGGGATAGAAATCTATTGCAAATATGTCACGGGACCAGACCTCATTTATTATGCGTATATCTAATTCTAGGCTAACCAATAGGGCTAGAGGTCCGAATTTTGGTACACAGGGACTACTATGCGATAGAAATCTATTGCAAATATGTCACGTGACCAGACGTCATTAATTATGCGCATATCTAATTCTATTCTAATTAATAGGGTTAGAGATCCAAATTTTGGTACACAGGGACTACTATGGGATAGAAATCTATTGCAAATATGTCACGTGACCAGACCTCATTAATTATGCGCATATCTAATTCTGAGCCAGCCAATAGAGCTAGAGGTCTGATTTTTGGTATATAGGGGTAACTAAGCATTACAATTTTTTTAACAAAATGTCATGTGACCTCGATGACCTTTGACCTTGAATATACGTATAGTCCATAACTCAGTAACCACAAGTGTTACACCTTCATGTTTGGTATGATGGGAGACCTTATGACATCACATCCTCTACCTCATTAATTATGCGCATATCTAATTCTGAGCCAGCCAATAGAGCTAGAGGTCTGATTTTTGGTATATAGGGATAACTTAGCAGTACAATTTTTTTGACAAAATGACATGTGACCTTCATGACCTTTGATCTTATATATTACATATATGGGAATAACTAAGTAACCCCAAGTGCTAGACCCTTTATATTTCGTATGATGGGAGACCTTATGACACCACATCCTGTACCTAATTAATTATGCGCATATCTAATTCTGAGCCAGTCTATAGGGCTAGAGGTCTGATTTTGGTATATAGGGATAGCTTAGCAATAAAAAATTTTTGACAAAATGTCATGTGACCTCGATGACCTTTGACCTTGAATATACCTATATGTCCACAACTGATAACCACAAGTGCTACAGAATTCATATGTGGTATGAGGGAGACCTAATGACACTGCATCCTGTACTTCATTAATTATGCGCACAATCTAATTTTTCTTTTGCTCTTAATGCTGCTACTTGTGTCGAAACCCGGTCATCGCTGCTTGCAGCTATATTTATTATTATTATTCTTCTTCTTCTTCTTCTTCCGCCTTTCTTTTGCAACTACCACGCGAACACCGTTGCACCTAGAGACTTCATATTTGGTACACAGGTACAACTCACCAAAAGTAATTTTTTGGTCACATGACCATAACAAAAGGTCACGTGACCTTTCGGCCATTTTGAAAATAAACTTTAAAATTGACCTCATTTGCATAAAATTAACCAATCAAAATTCTGTCCTATATTTTTGTAGACCATAGGGTTAGGCCCCTTCATGCCAAATATCAAGGTCACAGGTGTTGCCGATTTTAGAAGAAGATTTTTAAAGTATTATTTTAATATTTTTTTTTTTTTCAGTGACCTTTGACCTCCCCTATAGATTTACAAATGCCCATTATAGGCTAGCCAATAGAGCTAGGAGTCTGGTTCTTTTTTGACATAGACGATCATTGGCTGTTAATGTTCACCGAAATATTTTGGGTCAGGTCACGTGACCTTGACCTCATTAATTATGCGCATATCTAATTCTAGGCTAACCAATAGGGCTAGAGATCCAAATTTTGGTACACAGGGACTACTATGGGAAAGAAATCTATAGCAAATATGTCACGTGACCAGACCTCATTAATTATGCGCATATCTAATTCTGAGCTAACCAATAGGGCTAGAGATCCGAATTTTGGTACACAGGGACTACTATGGGATAGAAATCTATTGCAAATATGTCACGTGACCATACCTCATTAATTATGCGCATATCTAATTCTAGGCTAACCAATAGGGCTAGAGATCCAAATTTTGGTACACAGGGACTACTATGGGATAGAAATCTATTGCAAATATGTCACGTGACCAGACCTCATTAATTATGCGCATATCTAATTCTAGGCTAACCAATAGGGCTAGAGATCCAAATTTTGGTACACAGGGACTACTATGGGATAGAAATCTGTTGCAAATATGTCACGTGACCAGACCTCATTAATTATGCGCATATCTAATTCTGAGCCATCCAATAGAGCTAGAGGTCTGATTTTTGGTATATAGGGATAACTTAGCATTACAATTTTTTTCACAAAATGTCATGTGACCTCGATGACCTTTGACCTTATATATACATATATGGGCATAACTAAGTAACCACAAGTGCTAGACCCTTCATATTTGGTATGATGGGAGACCTTATGACACCACATCCTGTACCTACTTAATTATGCGCATATCTAATTCTGAGCCAGTCTATAGGGCTAGAGGTCTGATTTTTGGTATATAGGGATAGCTTAGCAATAAAAATTTTTTGACAAAATGTCATGTGACCTCGATGACCTTTCACCTTGAATATACCTATATGTCCACAACTTGATAACCACAGGTGCTACAGAATTCATATGTTGTATGATGGGAGACCTAATGACACTGCATCCTGTACTTCATTAATTATGCGCACAATCTAATTTTTCTTTTGCTCTTAATGCTGCTACTTGTGTCGAAACCCGGTCATCGCTGCTTGCAGCTATATTTATTATTATTATTCTTCTTCTGTCGCGCTTCTGCAACTACCACGCGAACACTGTTGCACCTAGAGACTTCATATTTGGTACACAGGTACAACTCACCAAAAGTAATTTTTTTGTCACATGACCATAACAAAAGGTCACGTGACCTTTCGGCCATTTTGAAAATAAACTTTAAAATTGACCTCATTTGCATAAAAATTAACCAATCAAAATTCTGTCCTAAATTTTTGTAGACCATAGGGTTAGGCCCCTTCATGCCAAATATCAAGGTCACAGGTCTTGCCGATTTTGAGAAGCCGATTTTGAGAAGAGATTTTTAAAGTATTATTTTTCATATTTTTCAGTGACCTTTGACCTCCCCTATAGATTTACAAATGCCCATTATAGGCTAGCCAATAGAGCTAGGAGTCTGGTTCTTTTTCGACATAGACTATTAATGTTCACCAAAATATTTTGGGTCAGGTCACGTGACCTTGACCTCATTAATTATGCGCATATCTAATTCTAGGCTAACCAATAGGGCTAGAGATCCGAATTTTGGTACACAGGGACTACTATGGGATAGAAATCTATTGCAAATATGTCACGTGACCAGACCTCATTAATTATGCGCATATCTAATTCTAGGCTAACCAATAGGGCTAGAGATCCGAATTTTGGTACACAGGGACTACTATTGGATAGAAATCTATTGCAAATATGTCACGTGACCAGACCTCATTAATTATGCGCATATCTAATTCTGAGCCAGCCAATAGAGCTAGAGGTCTGATTTTTGGTATATAGGGATAACTTAGTATGACAATTTTTTTGACAAAATGTCATGTGACCTCGATGACCTTTGACCTTGAATATACGTATATGTCCATAACTCAGTAACCACAAGTGGTACACCCTTCATTTTTGGTATGATGGGAGACCTTATGACATCACATCCTGTACCTCATTAATTATGTGCATATCTAATTCTGAGCCAGCCAACAAAGCTAGAGGTCTGATTTTTGGTATATAGGGATAACTTAGCAGTACAATTTTTTTGACAAAATGTCATGTGACCTTCATGACCTTTGACCTTATATATACATATACTGGCATAACTAAGTAACCCCAAGTGCTACACCCTTCATATTTTTTATGATGGGAGACCTTATGACACCACATCCTCTACCTAATTAATTATGCGCATATCTAATTCTGAGCCAGCAAATAGAGCTAGAGGTCTGATTTTTGGTATATAGGGATAAGTTAGCAATACAATTTTTTTGACAAAATGTCATGTGACCTCGATGACCTTTGACCTCAAATATACGTATATGGCCATAACTAAGTAACCAGAAGTGCTACAGATTTCATATGTGGTATGATGGGAGACCTTATGACGCTGCATCCTGTACTTCATTAATTATGCGCACAATCTAATTTTTCTTTTGCTCTTATGCTGCCACTTGTGTCGAAACCCGGTCATCGCTGCTTGCAGCTATATTTATTATTATTATTCTTCTTCCGTCGCGCTTTTGCAACTACCACGCAAACACCGTTGCAGCTAGAGACTTCATATTTGGTACACAGGTACAACTCACCAAAAGTAATTTTTTTGTCACATGACCATAACAAAAGGTCACGTGACCTTTCGGCCATTTTGAAAATAAACTTTAAAATTGACCTCATTTGCATAAAAATTAACCAATCAAAATTCTGTCCTAAATTTTTGTAGACCATAGGGTTAGGCCCCTTCATGCCAAATATCAAGGTCACAGGTCTTGCCGATTTTGAGAAGAAGATTTTTAAAGTATTATTTTCATATTTTTCAGCGACCTTTGACCTCCCATATAGATTTACAAATGCCCATTATAGGCTAGCCAATAGAGCTAGGAGTATGGTTCTTTTTCGACATAGACGATCATTGGCTGTTAATGTTCACCGAAATATTTTGGGTCAGGTCACGTGACCTTGACCTCATTAATTATGCGCATATCTAATTCTAGGCTAATCAATAGGGCTAGAGATCCGAATTTTGGTACACAGGGACTACTATGGGATAGAAATCTATTGCAAATATGTCACGTGACCAGACCTCATTAATTATGCGCATATCTAATTCTAGGCTAACCAATAGGGCTAGAGATCCAAATTTTGGTACACAGGGACTACTATGGGATAGAAATCTATTGCAAATATGTCACGTGACCAGAACTCATTAATTATGCGCATATCTAATTCTGAGCTAACCAATAGGGCTAGAGATCCGAATTTTGGTACACAGGGACTACTATGGGATAGAAATCTATTGCAAATATGTCACGTGACCAGAACTCATTAATTATGCGCATATCTAATTCTAGGCTTACCAATAGGGGTAGTGATCCGAATTTTGATACACAGGGACTACTATGGGATAGAAATCTATTGCAAATATGTCACGTGACCAGACCTCATTAATTATGCGCATATCTAATTCTAGGCTAACCAATAGGGCTAGAGATCCAAATTTTGGTACACAGGGACTACTATGGGATAGAAATCTATTGCAAATATGTCACATAACCAGACCTCATTAATTATGCGCATATCTAATTCTGAGCCAGCCAATAGAGCTAGAGGTCTGATTTTTGGTATATAGGGATAACTTAGCATTACAATTTTTTTGACAAAATGTCATGTGACCTCGATGACCTTTGACCTTGAATATACGTATATGTCCATAACTCAGTAACCACAAGTGGTACACCCTTCATTTTTGGTATGATGGGAGACCTTATGACATCACATCCTGTACCTCATTAATTATGCGCATATCTAATTTTGAGACAGCCAATAGAGCTAGAGGTCTGATTTTTGGTATATAGGGATAACTTAGCAGTACAATTTTTTTGACAAAATGTCATGTGACCTTCATGACCTTTGACATTATATATACATATATGGGCATAACTAAGTGACCCCAAGTGCTAGACCCTTCATATTTGGTATGATGGGAGACCTTATGACACCACATCCTGTACCTAATTAATTATGTGCATATCTAATTCTGAGCCAGCCAATAGAGCTAGAGGTCTGATTTTTGGTATATAGGGATAGCTTAGCAATAAAAATTTTTTGACAAAATGTCATGTGACCTCGATGACCTTTTACCTTGAATATACCTATATGTCCACAACTTTATAACCACAAGTGCTACAGACTTCATATGTGGTATGATGGGAAACCTAATGACACTGCATCCTGTACTTCATTAATTATGCGCCCAATCTAATTTTTCTTTTGCTCTTAATGCTGCTACTTGTGTCGAAACCCGGTCATCGCTGCTTGCAGCTATATTTAGGGTTTCGACACCATGGGTGCGAAACCCTATTGTAATCGTTCTGTTTTTTATTATTATTATTCTTCTTACGACGAGCTTTTGCAGCTACAACGCGAACACCGTTGCACCTAGAGATTATATATTTGGTACACAGGTACAACTCACCAAAAGTAATTTTTTGGTCACATGACCATAACAAAAGGTCACGTGACCTTTCGGCCATTTTGAAAATAAACTTTAAAATTGACTTCATTTGCATAAAAATTAACCAATCAAAATTCTGTCCTTAATTTTTGTAGACCGTAGAGTTGGCCTCCTTCATGCCAAATTTCAAGGTCATAGGCCCTGCCGATTTTGAGAAGAAGATTTTTAAAGTATTATTTTTCTGATTTTTCATTGACCTTTGACCTCCCCTATACCTATGCAGCTAAGCTATGGCAATGGCTTATTCTGGCCTATGTTAAAGTCCAAGACAGCCAGCGTCTATTGGACAATGGCCAGTAGGGGACCAAATTGCACTCCACAATTTGGGGTTCCACTTGACCTTTGACCTTGGCATCTTCCTGCAACTCATTTATTATGCGCATATCTAATTCTTAGCCAGCTAATAGAGCTAGAGGTCTGATTTTTGGTATATAGGGATAACTTAGCAATACAATTTTTTTGACAAAATGTCATGTGACCTCGATGACCTTTGACCTTGAATATACTTATATGTCAATATCTAAGTAACCACAAGTGCTATATCCTTCATATTCGGTATGGTGGGAAACCTTATGACACTACATACTGTACCTCATTAATTATGCACATATCTAATTCTGAGCCAGCCAATAGAGCTAGAGGTCTGATTTTTGGTATATAGGGATAACTTAGCAATACAATTTTTTTGACAAAATGTCATGTGACCTCGATGACCTTTAACCTCAAATATACATATATGGCCATAACTAAGTAACCCCAAGTGCGAGACCGTTCATATTTGGTATGATGGGAGACCTTATGACACCACATCCTGTACCTCATTAATTATGTGCATATCTAATTCTGAGCCAGCCATTAGAGCTAGAGGTCTGATTTTTGGTATATAGGGATAACTTAGCAATACAATTTTTTGACAAAATGTCATGTGACCTCGATGACCTTTGACCTCGAATATACATATATGTCCATATCTAAGTAACCACAAGTGCTACATCCTTCATATTTGGTATGGTGGGAGACCTAATGACACCACATACTGTACCTCATTAATTATGCACATATCTAATTCTGAGCCAGCCAATAGAGCTAGAGGTCTGATTTTTTGTATATAGCATTACAATTTTTTGACAAAATGTCATGTGACCTCGATGACCTTTGACCTCAAATATACATATATGGCCATAACTAAGTAACCTCAAGTGCGAGACCTTTCATATTTGGTATGATGGGAGACCAATTCTGAGCCAGCCAATAGAGCTAGAGGTCTGATTTTTGGTATATAGGGATAACTTAGCAATACAATTTTTTTTGACAAAATGTCATGTGACCTCGATGACCTTTGACCTTGAATATGAGTATATGTCCATAACTAAGTAACCACAAGTGCTAGACCCTTCATAGTTGGTATGATGGGAGACCTTATGACACGCATCCTGTACTTCATTAATTATGCACATATCTAATTCTTCTTTTGCGCTTATGCTGCCACTTGTGTCGAAACCCGGTCATCGCTGCTTGCAGCTATATTTATTATTATTATTATTCTTTTTCTTCTTCCACCCTCTAAATGCAAATGCCACGCGAACACCGTTGCACCTAGAGACTTCAAATTTGGCACATAGGTAAAACTCCTCACAAGTAATTTTTTGATCACATGACCATAACAATGGGTCACGTGACCTGGCGGCCATATTGAAAACAAATTTTCAAATTGACCTCATTTGCATAAAAATTAATCAATCACAATTCTGTCCTAAATTTTTGTAGACGATAGGGTTAGGCTCCTTCATGCCAAATTTCAAGGTCACAGGCCTGGCCGATTTTGAGAAGAAGATTTTTAAAGTATTATTTTTCATATTTTTCAGTGACCTTTGACCTCCCCTGTAGATTTACAAATTATTATTATTATTATTATTATTAGCCTTTATTTAAACTCGATAAACTGTTGAGCCAATGGCTCTTCTTACACAGTGTCGAGCAATAAAAATAATTTACACTATGTACATTAAAAATGCAGGAAAAAATAAAGTGACAACAGCTAAAATACAAAAAAAAACCACTTAAAGCAAATAACAGCGAAAATTCAAACATTAATTGTTAAAAAGATGGCGCTTGCAATTTGTTTTAAAAGATTGGAGGGAAGAGCTAGATTTAATCTCTCCAGGTAAAATGTTCCAAGCTTTAACCCCATTATACATAAAACTTCTTTTAAAAAGCTGGGTTCTATGCCTTGGTATATACAAATCCTCTCTGTTTGCAGACCTGGTATTACGTTTGTGGATCTGCTGAACGCCTTTAAAGACATTCAGATAATTCGGGGCAAGATTGTTGATGACTTTGTACATTAAAACCGATTCGTTATATGAAATTCTTTTGCAAATTGGTAACCAGCTTAAAGATTTAAATAAAATAGTGCTTGGGGTATTAAAATCCTGATTTAAAATTACTCTAGCTACAGCTTTCTGCTGTCTTTCAACACGAGATAAAAGAGTGGCAGAACAATGACCCCATATGTTTGAACAAAAATCAAAATGAGGTAAAATAAAACAATTATAAAAGGTCAACATTGCTTTCTTCGTTAAGAGTGGCCGTATACGTCTTAACTGGTGGAGCTTAAATGCAACTTTACTGCACAAATTACTGACGTGTTTATCCCAGGCCAAAGTATCATCAATTGTAAGACCTAAAAGCTTTTCATGCTCAACACATTCAAGTTGCTTCTTATCACAAACAATATTTATGCATTTGTCTGCTCTAGATTTTTTTTGAGAGGTTCCAATAACCATAACCTTTGTCTTTTCTGAATTTATACACATATTGTTATTTTCACACCAGCTCAAAATGGACGTCACGTCGTCATTGAGCTTAGTTTCAAGTTCCCGTATATTAGGACCGACTACCTGTGCCGTAGTGTCATCGGCATACATATACATCTTAGAATTTTCTGAAGCCAGGGGAAGATCATTAATAAAAAGTAGGAAGAAAAGAGGGCCTAGAATTGAGCCCTGAGGGACACCAACACTAATTGGTAGAGCATCACTCAGGGTCCCATTAAAATGCCCATTACAGGCTAGCCAATAGAGCTAGGAGTCTGGTTCTTTTTCGACATAGACCATCATTGGTTCTTAATGTTCATAGAAATATTTTGGGTCAGGTCACGTGACCTTGACCTCATTAATTATGCGCATATCTAATTCTAGGCTAACCAATAGGGCTAGAGAGCCGAATTTTGGTACACAGGGAGTAGTATAGGATAGAAATCTATTGTCAATATGTCACATGACCAGACTTCATTAATTATGCGCATATCTAATTCTAGGCTATCCAATAGGGCTAGAGATCCGAATTTTGGTAAAAAGGGACTACTATGGGATAGAAATCTATTGCAAATATGTCACGTGACCAGACCTCTTTAATTATGCACATATCTAATACTAGGCTAACCAATAGGGCTAGAGATCCGAATTTTGGTACACAGGGACTACTATGGGATAGAAATCTATTGCAAATATGTCACGTGATCAGACCTCATTAATTATGCGCATATCTAATTCTAGGCTAACCAATAGGGCTAGAGATCCGAATTTTGGTACACAGGGACTACTATGGGATAGAAATCTATTGCAAATATGTCACGTGACCAGACCTCATTAATTATGCGCATATCTAATTCTAGGCTAACCAATAGGGCTAGAGATCCGAATTTTGGTACACAGGGACTACTATGGGATAGAAATCTATAGAAATATGTCACGTGACCAGACCTCATTAATTATGCGCATATCTGATTCCAGGCTAACCAGTAGGGCCAGAGATCCGAATTTTGGTACACAGGGACTAATCTATTGCAAATATGTCACGTGACCAGACCTCATTAATTATGCGCGTATCTAATTCTAGGCTAACCAATAGGGCTAGAGATCCGAATTTCGGTACACAGGGACTACTATGGGATAGAAATCTATTGCAAATATGTCACGTGACCAGACCTCATGAATTATGCGCATATCAAATTCTAGGCTAACCAGTAGGGCTAGAGATCCGAATTTTGGTACACAGGGACTACTATGGGATAGAAATCTATTGCAAATATGTCACGTGACAAGACCTCATTAATTATGCGCATATCTATTTCTAGGCTAAGGTGATAGAGCTAGAGGTCTGATTTTTGGTATAAAGGGATAACTATGATATTGAATTCTTTAAACAAAATGTCACATCACCTCTACTACTTTTAACCTCGATTTCACAAATACTACCATGGCCTCCCATCTTTTTGCATATGTATTTCTCTATTGCCCCTGTTGACCGAGATGTCTCGAAACCCGGTCATTGCTGCTTTGCAGCTATATTTATTATTAGGGTTTCGACACTATGGGTGCGAAACCCTATTGTAATCGTTATGTTTTTTATTATTAGGGTTTCGACACCATGGGTGCGAAACCCTCTTGTAATCGTTCTGTTTTTTATTATTATTATTATTATTTTTCTTCCGCCTCCTAAATGCGCTTGCCATTCGAACACTGTTGCACCTAGAGTCTCCAAATTTGGCATGTAGATAAAACACCTGGCAAGTAATTTTTTGATCTCATTACCATAACAATGGGTCACGTGACATTTCGGCCATTTTGAAAATAAACTTTAAAATTGAGCTCATTTGCATAAAAAGTGATAAATCACAATTCTGCTCAAGTCACTTTTTAGACCATATAGCCCTGCTCCATCGTGCACAATTTCAAGGTCACAGGACTAGGCAATTTGAGAAGAAGATTTTTAAAGTTTTCAATGACCTTTGACCTCCCCTATACCTCTGCAGCTAAGCTATGGCAATGGCTTATTCTGGCCTATGTTAAAGTCCAAGACAGCCAGCGTCTATTGGACCATGGCCAGTAGGGGATCAAATTGGACTCCATAATTTTGGGGATTCCACTTGACCTTTGACCTTGGCCTCTTCCTGCAACTTATTTATTATGTGCATATCTAATTCTGAGCCAGCTAATAGAGCTACAGGTCTGATTTTTGGTATATAGGGATAACTTAGCAATACAATTTTTTTGACAAAATGTCATGTGACCTCGATGACCTTTGACCTCAAATATACATATATGGCCATAACTAAGTAACCACAAGTGCTACACCCTTCATATTTGGTATGATGGGAGACCTTATGACACCACATCCTGTACCTCATTAATTATGTGCATATCTAATTCTGAGCCAGCCAATAGAGCTAGAGCTCTGATTTTTGGTATATAGGGATAACTTAGCAATACAATTTTTTTGACAAAATATCATGTGACCTTGATGACCTTTGACCTCAAATATGAGTATATGTCCATAACTAAGTAACCAGAAGGGCTACACCTTCATATTTGGTAAGATGGGAGACCTTATGACACCACATCCTGTACCTCATTAATAATGCGCATATCTAATTCTGAGCCAGCCAATAGAGCTAGATGTCTGATTTTTGGTATATACCAATAACTTAGCAATACAATTTTTTGACATAATGTCATGTGACCTCGATAACCTTTGACCTTAAATATACCTATGTGTCCACAACTTGGTATCCACAAGTGCTACAGACTTCATATGTGGTATGATGGGCGACCTAATGACACTGCATCCTGTACTTCATTAATTATGCGCACAATCTAAATTTTCTTTTCCTCTAATGTGGCTACTTGTGTCGAAACCCGGTCATCGCTGCTTGCAGCTATATTTATTATTATTCTTCTTATTCTTCTTCTGTCGCACGTTTGGAACTCTGGAGCAAAAACCGCTGGACCTAGAGTCTTCAAATTTGGCATATAGGTAGAAGTCTGCAAAAGTAAATTTTTGATCACATGACCATAATCAGGGTCACGTGACCTTTTTGCTATTTTGAAAATAAACTTTAAAATTGATTTCATTTGCATAAAAAATGATAAATCAAAATTCTGCTCAAGTCACTTTTTAGACCTTATAGTCTTGCTCCTTCATGCCAAATATCAAAGTCACAGGTCTTGCCAATTTTGAGAAGAAGATTTTTAAAGTATTATTTTTCTGATTTTTCTATGACCTTTGACCTCCCCTATACCTATGCAGCTAAGCTATGGCAATGGCTTATTCTGGCCTATGTTAAAGTCCAAGACAGCCAGCGTCTATTGGACAATGGCCAGTAGGGGACCAAATTGCACTCCACAATTTTGGGGATTCCACTTGACCTTTGACCTTCGCATCTTCCTGCAACTCATTTATTATGCGCATTTCTAATTCTGAGCTAGCCAATAGAGCTAGAGGTCTGATTTTTGGTATATAGGGATAACTTAGCAATACAATTTTTTTGACAAAATGTCATGTGACCTCGATGACCTTTGACCTCAAATATACATATATGGCCATAACTAAGTAACCACAAGTGCTACACCCTTCATATTTGTTATGATGAGAGACATTATGACATCACATCCTGTACCTCATTAATTATGCGCATATCTAATTCTGAGCCAGCCAATAGAGCTAGAGGTCTGATTTTTGGTAAATAGGGATAACTTAGCAATACAATTTTTTTGACAAAATGTCATGTGACCTCGATGACCTTTGACCTCAGATATACATATATGGCCATAACTCAGTAACCACAAGTGCTACACCCTTCATATTTGGTATGATGAGAGACCTTATGACATCACATAATGTACCTCATTAATTATGCGCATATCTAATTCTGAGCCAGCCAATAGAGCTAGAGGTCTGATTTTTGGTATATAGGGATAACTTAGCAATACAATTTTTGGACAAAATGTCATGTGACCCCGATGACCTTTGACCTCAAATATACATATATGGCCATAACTAAGTAACCACAAGTGCTACACCCTTCATATTTGGTATGATGGGAGACCTTATGACATCACATCCTGTACCTCATTAATTATGCGCATATCTAATTCTGAGCCAGCCAATAGAGCTAGAGGTCTGATTTTTGGTATATAGGGATAACTTAGCAATACAATTTTTTTGACACAATGTCATGTGACCTCGATGACCTTTGACCTTAAATATACCTATATTACCACAACTTGGTAACCACAAGTACTACAGACTTCATATGTGGTATGATTGGAGACCTTATGACACAGCATCCTGTACTTCATTAATTATGCGCACAATCTAATTTTTCTTTGCTCTAATGCTGCCACTTGTGTCGAAACCCGGTCATCGCTGCTTGCAGCTATATTTATTATTATTATTATTATTATTCTTTTTCTTCTTCTTCTTCTTCTTCCGTCCTCTAAATGCAACTGCCACGCGAACACTGTTGCACCTAGAGACTTCAAATTTGGCACATAGGTAAAACTCCTCACAAGTAATTTTTTGATCACATGACCATAACAATGGGTCACGTGACCTGGCAGCCATATTGAAATTAAACTTTCAACTTGGCTTAATTTGCATAAAAATAAACCAATCAAAATTCTGTTAGATATTTTTGTAGACCATAGGGCTAGGCTCCTTCATGCCAAATTTCAAGGTCATAGGCCCTGCCGATTTTGAGAAGAAGATTTTAAAGTATTATTTTTCACATTTTCAGTGACCTTTGACCTCCCCTTTAGATTTACAAATGCCCATTACAGGCTAGCCAATAGAGCTAGGAGTCTGGTTCTTTTTCGACATAGACGATCATTGGCTGTTAATGTTCACCAAAATATTTTGGGTCAGGTCACGTGACCTTGACCTCATTAATTATGCACATATCTAATTCTAGGCTAACCAATAGGGCTAGAGATCCGAATTTTGGTACACATGGACTACTATGGGATAGAAATCTATTGCAAATATGTCACGTGACCAGACCTCATTAATTATGCACATATCTAATTCTAGGCTAACCAATAGGGCTAGAGATCCGAATTTTGGTACACAGGGACTACTATGGGATAGAAATCTATTGCAAATATGTCACGTGACCAGACCTCATTAATTATGCACATATCTAATTCTAGGCTAACCAATAGGGCTAGAGATCCGAATTTTGGTACACAGGGACTACTATGGGATAGAAATCTATTGCAAATATGTCATGTGACCAGACCTCATTAATTATGCACATATCTAATTCTAGGCTAACCAATAGGGCTAGAGATCCGAATTTTGGTACACAGGGACTACTATGAGATAGAAATCTATTGCAAATATGTCACGTGACCAGACCTCATTAATTATGCGCATATCTAATTCTAGGCTTACCAATAGGGCTAGAGATCCGAATTTTGGTACACAGGGACTACTATGGGATAGAAATCTATTGTCAATATGTCACATGACCAGACCTCATTAATTATGCACATATCTAGTTTTGGGCAAACCAATAGAGCTAGAGGTCTGATTTTTGTTATATAGGGATAACTATGGGATTCAATTCTTTTAACTAAATGTAACATCATTTAGATGACCTTTGACGTTGATTTCACAAATACTACCATAGCCTTCCATGTTTTTGCATATGTATTTCTCTATTGGTCCTGTGCACCGAAATGTCTCGAAACCCGTTATCGCTGCTTTGCAGCTATATTTTATTTGATATCACTAAAGCCATAATTGCTGTGTAAAGTGAGTGAAGTTAAATCAGTTCTCAGATACTTGATCGAGATTTAAATTTTGCATCTGCAACAAAACGGTGAGTGGATTTTTTGTTTTCACATAAAGTGTATTGCTTGTATTTTTGAGGAAGGTTTTAAGGAATTCACTCTGTATTTTTTGTCTAATTTATTTCCTATTTAACTTTTTAAATAAACAATTAAAACCGACACCTGTATTATGATCTTGCTTATGTAAATGTGTGTGCTAGATCGGTTAAATTTGGAAAGTAGTTAGTACAATAATTGGCACCATTTTACAAGTGGTATAGCCACAAACTGATGACGTCAAAGATGTGCGTACTTGTGGAAATGAGGTCAAAGGTTACGTTCTAAAAGGGGTGATAAATTATTTTGGGGGTAAGAGTTAGGAATGGGGGCTTGGAAACTTAGGGGGAAATGATTGAAAAGAAGGGTCCCAATTTTTTACTATTTTCACTCCTTTCCCTCATTTTGTAGTATCCTATTACTCTATCCATGTCTTTTGAGCCAGCCTGATACCTGTGATTTTGTGCGCCCCGTTGGACCTGCATTCGAAGGCTACGCTGCTAAAACGTGCTTCCAGACACAGCGACTGTCGGTTCTTGCAAGGACATGAATATTCATAAGGGTAGTGCAATAAAAATAAAAATACATCTAATACTTTGCGGAGAGAATATTATATAAGTAGCCAGTAGACTTATATAGGCAATATGTTTTTATTTGTCATTTTTAATTGTATTTGACTATGGCACTTGTCATTTGTTTTTGGTTGACGGAAGCATTGAGTTCTATAAAGTACCTGGATCAGGCAGATATCCGACCGTTCGCTTGCAAGAATGTCCAGACCCTGGGATTCGCGTCGTGTCTTTGAAGGGCGCGCGCCACGCCTGATCAAACCTTTTGACAGGGAGGAACGCAAATACCAGGGTATCTGCCAGACTACCTGCTAGCATACGACACCCGTCAAGGTTAAACTAAAATGAAAAAGTAATTCAGCTTGCTACCAAGCTACTGTTGTGATTCAAAGCCAGGAATAAAGTCTCGTATAATCCGACTAAACGATTTGTCATATTTAGGTATACGATCTCAATATCTACATAGACCTGCTGAAATGATCAAGCATTTTGAAGAAGAATTAACGTAGTAGATGAGGTAGAATTTTACTAAATGAATAGGGTAAACGGTCGGTTGGCTTGGGCCTATGAAAATGTAAATCAATCTACAATGAATAGAATTTCTTGTATAAGGTATATACTTGTATACATATGGTCAAACTTAAGTTCCACTGACGCAATTAAGAAATTGGCATTATAACAGCAAGGAGACTGACCAGTGATGCTATTAGTGCAGGATGCGAGGTATAATGATATTCAAATATGCAGATTACATTAATGAGCGTCGTTTCGGTATTAAAATTTTATGCTAATGACCCTTAATCAATGTGGAATATTCATGTACCTCAGGTCTTGCATTGTATACAATGATGATATCAGCATATTTGTGTGCCAATTTGAAAGTATAATAGATGAAATTCTGATCGCTTATGATTTACGTAAACATTTTGTACTGTCGTTGTTGTTGTATTGTTGTTGTTGTATTTCATTTATTAACGTTTCCTACGTGGGCTTAAAGTTTACATTTGCTCACATGTGTAGTACAATATCTGTTAGAACTTGCCACATCCAGCCCCTTGGGCTTATAAGACACAGAAAACCAATTTCAAAAAGAAATAAATAAATAGAAAAAGTAACAGTATTCTGAGTGAGAGGAGTTTATCTTTCTAAATTATACATTGTCTCCTTTCTCATATTATAAGCATCAAAGATATAGTTTGCCAACAAGTCAGGTGTTTTAAGCATCAGTAGTTCAACCTTATCAGTAATATGAAGAGCACTGAATTCTGGATATAAAGCACACACTTTTCCAAATAATGTATCTCTTAGGGAATCATACAGACAGCAATCAAAAAGAAAGTGTTTCTCATCTTCAATTTCAGTCCCTGGACAAAAATTACAGATTCTATCCTCCAGTGGTAATTGCTGAAATCTGCCTATTTTTACTTTTAAAGTTAAAATACCAGTTCTGAATTGTGCAAGAATTGAGTGTTCGGTCTTGACAATGGTTGCAGTAAATAATTTTCTGTTTTATATTTTTTCTTAAAAGTTACATATGTTCTTAACTTGGGTTTTCTACTCACATCTGTACACCACTTTCTTTCAAAAATATCTTTTACTTACAAGAGGCAAAGTTTCAAGATTTAAAAACTTATTACGTAAATTAATATCTCTAAATAAATTAGCTATATCATAGACCAAATCTTGATTCGATCTCTTAGATTGTAATCCCATAGAAAAACAACTTTTATGATTCTGTCATGTGACATATTAACAACTCTGTTTCAAAACCTTAGGATATTCAGTTTATTGTCTCACATTCGGTGGAGTCCAACCCATACCACCATTTATAGCAAGTTTTCTTTCAAATTTATGGACCCCAAAAGTATCTTATTGCCGTATTTTGTAAAGAATCACATTTCATATTATCAACATAACCCAATATCCCAGAACAGTAATCCGCAATTGTGTGTATTTGTGTATTCTTGAGATTACAGCCCCTGGTGCCCTACCAGCTGCATCACTTAGTGTACCTACTGTGACTGGTCAAGATAAAATGGAGGCATGGTAACAGGAATACTGGGGATTTTAATAGCAAGAAGTTGTCTACTATAATCAAGTTTGCGGACGCGCCTAAAGTAATAATCAGTGAATGAGAATGAAGGGTGATCTAGACCTGAATACAAATATCTTTGTATATATTGTAAGCAGAATGCCTTTGCACGTGCAGGAAAGACATGAAAATGTGCTGCTGGTGGTATATTACGAGTTTAATGACATCATGTGTAAATGCGGCGTTTATTTCAAGTACTGTGGAGATATTACAGAACATGTTAGGTTCCTGCTACGGTATGCTATGGCGCAATTTTAAAATTTGATTTCGAGTTCCCGAGCATCCTCCTATTCAGTCAAGACATCGTTTATGCTAACGAATACAACGTGATAGTGTCTCTTCAATTTATTGTGTTAATTAGACTGTAATTTGAATTGCAGCTATGACGGATTGGCTTCAAGTTTGTATCGAACCTTTTGACATCATCTTGCGAAACGTCTGATATTCTCAACCTTCTCGCCTCTAAGATCGCGCATGCATCTATTTTCCTTAAATTTTCCTTGTGCTACGGTTGACCAATGTCTGCTTCATTGCAGAAAGTTGCCCCACCTATATCACTATGTAGGGGATCGTTGTGAAATGCACGTCGGAAAATCAAAGAGAACTTGAAAATTATATAATCCTTTGTATCATCGTGCTTTTACTTCATCTTATATCAAATAATACTAAACTTGAAAGTAAAATGTATTTACAAAGAGAAAGAAAGAGTGTTATTGTGCTGGTTTGGATATACATGTAAGATGGTTAAGTCTTGGTAAGGCTGTTACTGTGTCAGATGCTATGATTCCTGTTTTGTATTTTTCTGGTGAATCCAAATCTTGGAAGACCATACTGCAATGGGACACCTTTCAGTCATAACTGCTTACACGTGAAATACTGCTTTTTATTATGTAAACATGTAAAGTATAGTGTCGTCTATTCAAATTACTTTTGAGTAGTCATAAAAACCTTTTGATGGAAAGAACATGTTACCCAGTAAATGGTTATACACTGAGAAAGTAGGTTGCTGTAGGTACCAGCCTAATCTACATCGAATCACTGCTAAAATTTGCATACTATTTCTCTCTAGGGTTTGCTTGAAACTTTTCTTTCTTAAAGACTCGTTATCCAAACTTAACAACCTCAACAAGACGCTGCAGGAAAGAAATATAAGGCCATCTGATACTTGGAGAAGTGTGAAGCTTACCGTTGATAGCTTAAGAGAATACTACCTGACTGATGATGACATCACCTGGGGCCCCGGGCTTCCTGATCTGACAGAACTACAAGTACTAACGCAAGAGATTGTTCACATCCGATATCAAAAACATTTGGTATGTATTGTATACTTTTTTCTACCGATTAGTGAAATGTGTATCATGTATTGATTTGACTTGCCATTGTTACTTCTTTCTCTTCCTGTTTTATCTTTCAGGTCAGTGAACTGCACGATAATTTGCACGATAGATTTCCTGATACTGCGTTTGTTACCAACTTTAAAATATTTTTTTTTGCGCTGTGTCATGAAGAGAGGTCAGTCATGTATGGAGTGGACCAGATAGAGGCCCTGTATTCGAGGTATAGAACACTCCTACAAGCAGAATATTTGGAAACCATTTCTGATAAATGAGATGAACTGAAACACTGCATGAAGAAATTCTATCTGAACTGCTATCAAGAAGTAGTAAGTATGATCACTGAAAGAAATTGGTATAATTAGTGTTCTACATTTTTGGCGATGAAAAAGAAATGAATTGCTCTTTCTCTCTTATCATTTTCCTTCCTCCCTCCAAGTGTTGTTTGGATTTAAAATGGATCCAGTAAAGAGACAGCAGTATCCTAATACTGCTACCTAGCTGAAATGTGTCTGGCTATGGCTGTCAGCAGTGCTGAGGTAGAGAGGGGGTTCAGCCAAACAATCTCGATTACAACTAAGCAAAAAAAAATAGACTTACTGCTAAACACCTAGATATGCTTCTGCCCGTAAAACTTTTCTATTCAGGACTGGATCACGCGATTCTATCAAAGCGCACTACAGCTGGCTGCAGGCCAAGAGGAGAAGACTGGTTTTTGATGATGCACACTCCAGTGACTCAGAGTCAGATCTGGTCTGTTAAGCCTGCATATGAGCAATGTGCACTGTTATTGTGTTTGTCTGCAGCATTTTGAAATTGAAAAAAAGTGATATTAAAGGGACAGCACGTTGCTGTAACTTTTGATAATATTTTAATCGTTTTTCGTCTATGTATCAACAACAGTTTCTTCTCAAGCATGTTGAAAACACTCAATATTCAGCCTGAATATATGTCAAGTGCATTGTTAACATTGTTGTATACAACTAAACTTAAATCCAGAATATATGTCAAGTGCATTGTTAACATTGTTGTAGACAACTTAACTTAAATCCAGTCTTAAATTCAGTTTGGCTGCATATTGTGCATTTCAACTGCTATAGGAAGTAGTCGAGGTTCATACACAGCAAATATATGAAAAGATTATAAAAAGTTACAGCTACTGTCTCTTTAAAGTGATATAAGTAATAAACAGAAGGTTGTGAACAGTGTCATTTCCTTTCTCCAAAAGCAACTGAAAAGTGTTTAAATCAAAGCAGTCACAAATGTAGCTGTATTGAAACATTGGCCCTAGGATTATACTGCATTTAAGTACAACTTTTAGAAATTAGCTTTTCTTGACACCATTATACATCTTAAATTGGGCATTTTTTGATGCAATTGTTAAAATCTCCCAAGGTGCAAGACGGTATTATTAATACCGTGACACTAAACCTAGCACCCTATAGAAAGTTAGAAGCCAGAATCAAAAGTTATCCACATTGCGACAGCAGCTCAGTCGCTTTATATAAAATGACTGCTTATTGGGGCGTTCATGATCGTCACACAGTGGTGCAATAACCACTCTCTATACCAGCTCGTCACTATGGCTACCACGTGACGATAACTGTCGGTAATCGAATACACAACATGATAAACAACACTTTAGACAATTTTCACTGACGGGAAACAAGAAAATGTAATCACAGGACGGCGACAAATATGCGATGCTGTAAGAATTACAATAATAGCCTTGAGTGTATCACAGCGTAAATCATGTTATTGCAAGACATGCGTAGACCCCAGTTTGATGTAAATGAGACACAGTAGGCTGCACTTCACTCCATCTCAATCGAGGTGATTGTTCGGCTTTAGCAGGAGGACTTTTTATGACCAAATAATGACTATGTACTGTAAACGGTCGGATTTCCCAATATTAGGGCTTTCAGAAAATATATACTTTATTGGGGTTTGGGACTTCCATAACTGAGAAAAAATAAAAATCTGAATGTGTCTATAAGGCACCTAGCTACCTTAAAATTCATTCATTTTCATCAAAATTAAATGAGCGAGGATGAAAGGGAAACGACCAAAGCGTCATTAATTGTCTTCTTGATTCATTCGTTTCTTTCCCTCCATGTATTTTGTATGAACACGGAACATTCTCAGAGGTAGACTGATTGTTAATATCGTATTGAAATCATATCACCGAAACACTAACAGAATTAGTGCCGTACCAAGCGTGTCTAGATAAACATTTAAAGTTACACGAAGACTCGTATTAGTAATGTGACCAGGATGCAAAATGTCACCCTTTCAAAAAGAATCTCTTAAATCGGTACTAGGTTTTATATCGCGCTTAACGATGCGATTGTTGATGAAAGTAAAACTCGCTGGTAGGATCGCGATCGGCTCACCTTATGAAGACGGTTATCCTCACACTTCGGGATCGGTTAAATCTTGATAGATAATGCGATGCCTTCAACGCCCATTCCGTTAATGATGAGGACGAGTTTGAATTACTACCCTGCGCAGGAACTTGTTTCTGTCAAAAATAGTGTTTTGAATGCGTTGAGCGACACAGTCGTCGGTTACCAGGGAAGTGACGTATTCTGCTCAAAGGGTCAGGCGTCGAGCTTCGATCTGTCAAGCTACTTCGCAGGTCCTGACACATGCATGTGAATGCAACAAGAATATAATAAAAGAATAGCCAAGCCCATAACACCATTGACTCTTCAACGATCATGAAATTTAAAATACAGCAATACACATCAAAGGGACTATTTAAAAAATAACACATGAGAGCGAGGGCAATATCACGATTTATTGCCTGCCCAAGGGATGGTGGTCATGATCGAAATACTGATGATGCCCGAGCCGTAGGCGAGGGCATCATCAGTATTTCGATCATGACCACCAGCCCGAGGGCAGGCAAAAAATCGTGATATTGCCCAAGCTCTCATGTGTTATTATTTTTATTACACCGAACAAGCAAACATGCAAAGAAACAAAAACACAAAGACTTCTTCGAGTACAGTTCGCCTTCTGAGTCCGGACCTCAGCATAAAATGTTGTCAGTGCCGAGTCTAGGGTTGCCGCTAAAGTTTGCCGATTTCGTCGGTGGCTTATCCAAATTTGTTGCTTGCATACGCTGAACACAGAAATTGCATTCATTATTGCCATGTTCGTTCGTTTGCTGTTTACTTGCATCAAAATATCGTCTAACTGTGCCGGTGACAGCTCTGCATGCTGCATGACGTTTCGAAGCCATAAGTTGCCGACTGCAAAGTACAACAAGCGAACGACAATTTGTTTTGCGCAGAAAGGATGCGCAGTAAGTAAAATGACGTCATCCATGTAATATCAAATGCAGAGGGCATCATCACGTTCGCAGAGGGCATCATCACATTCGCAGAGGGCATCATCACGTTCTTTTACATGTCACGTGAGTCGTGTTTAACCAATGGCAGTGCACGCTGAATGAGTGAGGTGTAATAATCAAAGATCTTAGTCGGACACTGCTGCACAGCATGTGTCTTCCCTGGGAAGGATTTTTCATTCGTTTGTTCAGATTTCTGTAGACACAGGATAAAGAAAAAGAAAAAAGTTATCTTTGCAAGCGTTCATTGAGTGACAGGATACGGAAGGACATGTTGATGATGCCTATATAGATACATACATAGATAGATACATAGATACACACCATTAGGGGAAGGCTCCATTAACTTTGATGGTACCTGAAACCCGAGTTGCTGCCTGCCAACTCGGGTGACAAACAGAAGACTTTTAATCCCCAAGGTGTTAATTTTCCATTGTTGCGATTATCTTATCGAGCTGGTGCTATGATAGGAACGTCAGGGCTGTAACGACTCACTCAGTACCACGGGCACACACATATGCTTGCACATGGAACTATGTTGACAGGAAAAAGTGAACTGCCCTTTTTTCAATGCAAGTAATCTAGTTTATTCTTTAATTTAGGCTCTAAACTAAGTTTTAGAAATATTGAGAAACAAAATATCGTTCTTCGTTCACTTTCATTCAAGTTTGCTATTTTCGGACGCTTCACTTCAGTAACGCGCATTGATCGTATGTGCAAATGTTATCAGAACAGCACGGAACGTTCTTTCCACGAGATTTTTCTTGCACTTGCAAACAACGTAATGACTGAGCATGGAGGTAGTAGCTACCTCCATGGACTGAGTAAGGACTCCAAGAGCTGCGCGTATCCTGTGACGTTACATCTCCTATAGAGCGAATTTAAGTCAATGAATTGCTAGCCGGATCCGTCTGTAAACAGTATGGCCACTCGTATATATTATAAGAAAGGAGATATGGTAGAGGCAATTAACGAGGCCGGTCGGCGGACGGCACAATTTTCAGTGATTTAATTCACGGTATTAATTTCACAATAAATCAAATTCGCGAGCTTACCATTGATTTTGGTAATGTTGAATATAATTGAAAAAGAGAGCTAAATTCCAGTGTTCATGTTTGATAAAATTCCAAATTGACGACACCCAACGTCAACCTGTACGACACCGTATGTGTACAACACAACCTGCAGTCGACTAGTCGATTGTGACACAGTAAGCTTACACATAATGCAATATCGGTCGACCCACAGTCCCTCTATCCATGCATTTCTGCAGTTGTCTTTCCTATTCTGCTCAGTTAACAGACATGATTTCACAGAATATTACACAGAAAACATATTTAGATCATATTTGGAGGCACTGAATATTAGCATTGCAAAAGAAAGCGACGACAAATTTTCCGGTGTGATTCCAGCCGTTGCTTGTGCTACTTCAACCATGGATGTAAAAAATATACATCCATGCATCAACACACTCGCAGCGATCAACCCAGAAATTATCGCACATTATCATCATTTACGATGGGAGAAGGATCACGAAAAACAAACACCGGTTTCAGGATATGATAATTTCTGTCTTCGTGTCGTAGATAGACGCAGAGAACACTTAAGAGAGCCAAAAACAGCGAAAATTCGAGAAAAGCGTACGCACAATCGGGGACTGTGGCATGCAGGACAAACCCAAGCTACGCATTATCACGTGACTGCCCCTCGTATTGCGATTTGGCTGTGCGATCCAGGTGATTGTCACCTTTTACAATAGGCGTTTCCAGACCATTGGATAGAGGGACTGTGGTCGACCTGAAAGTTTACACTGTGATCGACGTAGCGTTTCAAAAGTACGAAAAATGAGACCAAGTAATTGTTTGTTTATTTAGATTTGATCTAAAACCTCCGGCAACCAACAGACAAAGTCCTACTCTTACGCAGAAAATCAAAGTTTTCAAGCGTAGACTCCCGCGTAGACTTTCCCTTCCGCTTAACCACGGCCCCTCCACAAAACGCGATGTAGATCTATGATCGACTATGGATGGATTGACGTGGCGTTTCAACAGTATGACAAATGAGACTCAGTAACTTTTGGTCGCTTTACATTTGATCAAAACCCTACCCATCAGACAAGGCCCTACTCTTACGTAGAAAACAAAAGCTCTGAAGCGTCGTACTTTCTCTTCCGCGTTTGAGACTTTCTTCTCTTTCGCGTTTGAGAGAAAAAACGTCGGCTTTATTCGGAAATGGCCGGCTATTGGTGGGCGTAACGTCAGTCCAATGGTAAGCTGCACCCGATGTGAACGTCGGAATAATTCGGGCTGTAGTCGGGAAAGCAAGGATGACCTCGAGAGCGATTCCAGTACAGTACACGTTCGCAGATCGCGGTACTACAACCTGATACTAGATAGCAACAAGTTCACCGCGTAAATTGCTAGATTACATATAGCCACATAGGCACTCTGAAATGTTATCTCCGGCTTGCAAGACAACAAATATCAAAATATTATTATCAAAACCAGAATTTCGGGGCTAGAGAGCGAAACATTGCTGAGAAGTAGCCGGCCAAAATACGGAAGTAGCCGGTCAATTTGGCCGGCATCCGGCTAAAAAATGAACACGCGGATTCAAACAGAGAGGCTTGTTGCGATGGACAAGTAGCCTTTGGCTTTTGACCAGAAAAATAAGTGAGTGTTCATTGATAATTCAAAGACTGGATCCGTTGACACCAAAGTTTGCTCGTGACTTTCATTACATTGCATGCACCTTTCCGCAATGTGAGTCTGAACTGAAATTGAAAGAGTACGTTTTAGTAAAAGTCCTGTTTTGTTGTGCTGAAGTCCTGTTTTGTTGTGCTGACTTTCGCTACCGTACTCTCTCATACAAAAATAGCTTTTCGAATGCAAAAGCAGCGAACGTTAATTAACTGCTAGTATTGTTTAAGCAGCATTTTATTTGAAAGGGATTCTATAGTACCATCGTTTTTGTAAACTCTTCATGCAATTTTATGAACTAAATGATGAACTCAAAGTAACAGCAAGTGCTGGACGGCACTTTTAACGCTGGTCGGAAATCATGAGTGCCGGACAAGAGCCGTCACGGCAAGGGCCATGCTAAAAGTAGTTCCGGCAGTGCTAATGTTTTGTTTACACTAAAAGATAATCTGTTCGCATATGTTGACATAGAGATTAATCCTCTGATAACCAACTCGGGTTTTTTGGGTACGTACAAGTTAATGGAGCGTTCCCCTCATGCATAGATACATAGATACGTAGATTCATAAATACATACATACATACATACATACATACGTACATACTCGAAAGCAAAAGACTTCAAATATAGCTATTTCTCTAAAACTTTTCCAAAATAAACTTAAAGCATCTTCATAACAAGAATACTATCAGGATGACCGTGCAAGGTTTTGTTACTTTAAAAAATTACAACTGTTGGCTGGGATTTTTTTCGTAAATCTTCCAGTCCCCTAAGATATCAAATGGTTCACCCCAAATAGAGATTCATGTGTTACCGTGTCTGTTTCTTAGGCAGTGTGAAATCCGTTAAAAATTGAATTTTTCTCATATTGTACTTACTGTTTGTCTTGTTCAGTGTTATGTAAATAACAATATGTACGGTAGTCACTTATGTTTTCAATTTATTCCCTTGTTAAACAATGTGTCCCGCTATAATCTGAATTATGTCCGCGGTATCTCAAATACGACATCTAGTTGTTTGTACTATTGAACACCATGCATTCTCTGCACACAATGTGTGTTCACCAGACACCCAAATGGTGAGGCCAACTGGATCGGGCGTAATGAATGTTAGCACATCTTAAGTTACAATAGGCGAAAGTTCAGACACCAAATGAAGCAACAAAGATCAAAGTGCTTTGCCCTCGGACACCCCTCATCGACAATGAGTCGTACAAAGACGTCCGTTACTAAAGGACCAGCGTCACGATAGTCTTTTCGACTGCACGTCAGCGTCACAGTGTGTAATATATAACAGTGCCTACATAGTAGTTTAATTCGTGTAATTGCACCACAGAATCTGTGTGAGTCCTAATGACATTTCATCCAGCAAGAAACAGCACCTTAAATGTAAGAAATTACAGCCAAATTAATGTCCAATGAGGAGGCAGCCTCGACCCTTAGCTAACCACTACGCCCTTCCACGTCTTTGTACATCTGAATGCAATCGACCTGAAATCACTTTTCGGTGACAATATAACGTTAGCGATTGATGACACACACATGTGATAGTACAACGACACCGTCTCAATCTTTCAAGGGAAGCAGTTAAGTTTCTTGGCCTGTATTGTCAAGTTATTATCGTCAGTAGAGATACGCAGGGCTGTGTACGACAAACGTCTTTGATGTCGGCTACATAGGTTCCTTGCATGGTGTATTGTGTCAAAGCTGCAAGGACTCATGTGTCTTGACAAAAACGCTGTCACCACGACAACGACGAATCGAACGAATGTCTACGCATGTCAAATCGTCTTTTGAAATCGAGTGCCTTTCCTTGGTCTCTTCAGAACAAAATAAGAACTGTTACAATTTGCTCTCACGCGTTGTGGTGAAGGTGTTGTAATGGTTCTAAATTTTCTTGAGCTTGTTCCCTACACATTGTTTTTTTCCCAAATGCCTTGTGTGGGTGAATGTAATCTGTACTCCAAGCAACCAAGCATGGTATATCGTGATCTCCATTTTAAGCCAGAATCACACTATCGTCAGACATATTCTGTTATCCAGGGAATGATAAACGGTGATAACTGAGTCAGACAATTTACGGAGAACTATATTTCTTGTGTATATTTTTGTGTAATGTACAGATTCATCACTTCTGTTTGAGACTTACATCAAATCTCTTGCACATCCCTGTTAGCATACCGTAATGTTTCGATTGAAATATTATTTTAATAAATTTTCAAGGCAAAGATGCGAGAAAAAAAACCACGAATACAAAGTTACCCGGGAAAACATAAAAAAGGAAAGAGTTAAAATAATAATATCGCGTTGTGTCCTGACGAGATCGATCAAATGCCTAATACTTGGTTCACCTCAAATCCATTGTTTTTACATTTCGATTTTCAATTGTTGTTGTTTTGAAGAACACATAATGGTCGAACTTCATTATCACTGAAAAGAGGGTCGAGCGGTTCCACCCCGGACCACCCGGTCAACAATGTATCTCTGCTATCAAAACATGAACGGTGAGTGTTCATTTCATTCCTGTATTTCAAAGTCACTCATAATAAGGCTGCGTTCACGAACACCTCTGGAGGGCGCGGGAGAATTGACGGGATTGAAAATATCAAGGGTATGTTTAGGGGGCTTAAGGTTAGGCTGGAAACAAAATTGTCTCTGATCGACATTAAATTTGTGTTTGGTTGTCAATTTAAGCTATAACTTTTAGCTAATTTTAGGTGGTTTTCTTTGTGTATCCACTGTAGTTTCCTGTTCCACTCCCTGAAGGGTGATGAATCTTCAAGCACAGCCATATGTGTACACTCAGCATTGTTAAAATTGAATTAAAGTCCGCACTTGAACTTATTTGCCATCAATAGCACATCCATGGCTAGTAGTGTTGACTTTTTAATTTCTAGTCATGTTTGTATTTTAGTCGCGCATGTTTGACATGTTAGAGCAATGCAAGTTAGGGTCACATATTGCATGTTAGGTATAAACGTGTGGGATATTGAAGTCTGTCCTTGGATAAGACCCTGTATTTGATATGCGCGTTTATATTCAAAGACTGTTTTTTTACAATCAATTTTCGTATTGAACATTAAATAGGACACTGCATGTCCTGTAACTACAACAACACACCGGGTAAAAGTGTTCCAAACCTAAGCTTCTCTTCCTTTGTATGATGGCACCAGATTTCATCACATTATTTAAGCTCACTTTCTCATCTTATAAAAAGCAGAGATCATTTGCTGAGTTTAAACTTGATGTCAATAGAAATATCAACCGATGTCGACCGCTACAAAGTCGCCTTTATGATCAAAACGACGTTCAATTCCCGCGCCGGCTTTGCGCTTGTGTACGAATGAAACATTACATAGCAAGACACGTAGTAACCAGAATGAAAGTCGTCCAGAGATACATGCAATTGTCCATATTTGGACAGTGTGTGCCTTGGCATGACACAACAAATTATTACTCATATATGAGGATGCTTTCCCCATAGCGTTATGAGGAATGTGACTTGAGGAATACGGCAAGAAGAATAGTTTAACTACCAGGGCTGACGGCTGGTTGATTTCCAGAATACTCTGTCTCTGCAAGATCAGTGTCGGATGGAGTTAATATTCAAAGAGTCTATTTTTTACAATCAAGTTTTTAACAGTGAATGCTATTTACTCTGTGGTAGAGGGAAATGTATTTGAATGAGCTTTAATAAAAGTATACCTTTGAAGTGCATATGTGCAAAAATGAAAACGATATTTTGTGAATTGCTGTTGTTTATTACGTTACAACATTTATTACTTCGATCTTGTGTTCCTGCATAATGGCGTAATATGAGTTTTGATACTTTGGTCAAAGAAGTGGAAGGACATTTTGATTCGGTACAACAAGATCATGCATTCGGGAAAGAAGGGATTCATTACAGTTTACAATAAATTGTTAGTGGTTGCAAATGGCTTACAAGTGGTATGCTCCATTATTCTTCAAACATTATCTGTGGTTTGTCAACATGAACATCATAAACGGAGTGCACATAAAGGCGACACAGAGGAAACACAAATACTAGCACCGTTGTTGTCACCTCGGGATACACTGCATTTTTGCCTATGGCAAGCTACATATTCCAATAATCTTGAAAAGCCGTTTTTTCATACAGAGTACATTTCATACTCTTTGCAACTAATTTTGGTTCGGCCATATTAAATTATACGTTCCTTATCCTTTGAAACACTCTGACAGTCCCTCAAACTTTGAGGGATTGCGTTTTCATCATCGAATTTCGGTTTTTTTCCAAGCAATTTCAGGTTTATTCTACATAATTTGACTTTCTTGTTTCGCAAAACCCATGCCTGTCTTGCTAAAGTAAGCAGCGGTGTACAGTATCTGTTAACTACAATGTGTACAAAGATGTGTCAGTCCAGTTGACTTACCCGCTTCCTTTTCGCATATCGACCTGATTTCACCCGAGCAAGCCCAGTCATTCCACTGACCATCTTTTTCCATTCTGATATGAACACAATTTTCAGTTGTTCCTTGAAAATTATTTGGCTTGCCGGCAACCCATCAAAAAACGTAGCGTTACACGTAAAATTTGATAGTTTTGAAAGATTATTGTAAATTTCGATATCATTTCGATATAAATTAATCTCGATGAAACCCATTCACAGGTAGAAAAGTAATAGAAAAGTAGAGTATACCAGTGCAATAAATGAGCAGAATTTAAATTAACTGAGTTCCATCAATCCATTCCACCGTCCAGTTTGCGAAACACACATATATTCCACACCAATCCAAGCCCAGTCTGTGTCGTCAAGTATACCTATGGGCATTTTTATGAATAAAAAATTAATATTATGAAATAGTTCTCGATCGTCATCCATCTTTGCAATCTTAGCTTGAAATGATCGAAAACCCACACTGGACAAAATGCTTGATATGCGCTCAATATATTTACATATATTCAGTTATATGGAACACGATATTAATTGCATACGCAACGTATATCTTTGTATATGGAACATTCCAATACGTTGATATGCGTAGCGTATTTCTATGCAGATCAAGAGTATACGTAATGCAGATCTTTGCACACTAAGTGTACACTGTAGTTTTGCATTTTATTAGTATACATACGTGTATACTTAACGTGTTTGACACATGTACAGAATCAGTATATGTGTATATATTGTTGTATATCAAGCATTTTGCCCAGTGCCATGAATAGTTAATTGCTTTTACTCTTGTCATACTGTACAGCTACTTAGACTGTTTAGCTGTACAGCAATATGATCATATGTGAATGCTATGCAGGAATCGGTGAAATAAAAAGTTCCTTTGTACATGTAATTGTAGTAATTACAAAAAAGCATGACGGGGCCAAACGGTATTTAATCACAGTACTCTTCTACTTACCATGAGAAAGTCAGATTCTTCAATGTCTTTCACTTTCGCAAGATGGGAATGAATTTTCTTGGCAGTTGTCTTTCACTGCACGGAACGTTTTGATGTCTTGTTCGATGTAGTAGCAGTGGTCATTGTAGTAATGCCAATTCTCCTCACAGACTACAACGATTGACATGAAACCAAGAGGAAGGAAACGATCGAAGTCGACAACAATCTGTCGGAGGAGGCTGGCAGTTCCTAAATGTTCCTATAAGCTATCAGATAATTGTGTGCAGTTTGACTTTGTACCGCTGTCAATTAGTAAAGAGTTTTACCTATTGATATCAGACATTGTGATTAAATAAAAAAACACACCCCAATTATAATCGTAATTGTGGGTACATTTAAAGTATGCTAGTGCATATTTCTCTTGACTTTTCATTTTTGGTTTGCGCACATAAAAAGGCATTTGTTTCATTTTAAATTGAAAATGGATATTGACGACCGTTTATAACAACTTGACCGATGAGGGTTGATATGCCAGTCTAATTATAGATACGTTGATAGCCCTGTCACTCAAAATGAAACCACACCGAAGAATTTCCTTATGATAAAATTTGTTTTAATTTGTCAAATCATTTGAACAGAACGAAAAAGAGTTCCCACTTTACGAAAAAGTCAGGGTTTTCTCAATTTTCATGTGAAAAATGGAAAAGTAGCGGCATTTGATTGCTTGTTTTGGATAATTTATCTCCAAAATTGGAATTCTAAATTTGTGTTAAATAACTTTAATTTTTCTTTGCATTTGACAAGATTGCCATATTTTGACACAAAGATACAATTTCCATTTTCACAGAGAAAAAAATAATTTTGGTGATGTACATAAATTT
The DNA here is from genome assembly GCF_041260155.1 of Ptychodera flava. Classification (NCBI taxonomy): domain Eukaryota; kingdom Metazoa; phylum Hemichordata; class Enteropneusta; family Ptychoderidae; genus Ptychodera; species Ptychodera flava. The sequence goes on from NW_027248281.1 coordinate 9,562,985, forward strand.
ACCTCTTGTGAATGGCATGAAAATGAAGGAAAAAACTGACCAATGAATTTGCACATTTTAGATACCAACACACCTCATTAATTTTCTCTGAAATAATTTTTTTTTAATAATGAAACCCACCTGTACTTACATTTTTGCAAAGAAAACTTGCATGCATCAAATTGCTCAAGGTAGTTTGCAGATTTTTAAAGAAAAAATCCTCTTATACAATTGACTACAATTATTTTCTCTCATTTTTCATTATAATTTGCGAAGACTGGATGTTAAATGAAGCAACTCCTCTATTTTGTGCATTTTTACAAAATTTCTGTCCAATAAGCTTGTCAGCTGACAAAAGTGTACATTTAGAAAGCCCATGGTACAATTACCTTAGCCATCTCAACTTTTGTTCACTTTGAAGTTCAAGTTCAACTTTTGTTGATATTTGGAATCCAACCGTGCCTAAGGTAACTCAACTTTTGTTCACTTTGAAGTTCAAGTTCAACTTTTGTTGACATTTGGAATCCAACCGTGCCTACGGTAACTCAACTTTTGTTCACTTTGAAGTTCAAGTTCAAGTTCAACATTAGTTGACATTTTGAAGCTCACCATGCCTATGCTATTGTTCGCTCTGAGTTGGACCATGCCACCCTGGAAGATATCCCAGAATTCACCACTTCATCTTCCCTTCACAAATGACGGCCATCTAGCGATATAGCGGTAAATACGCTAAATTTTCAAACTAATTTTCAGAGCCACTATGTAATTTCTAGTAAACTCATTTTCACACCATCGGTGTTTTATTGCCTGATGTACAAGGTAGTGGTATTTTTTACGAATTTCCATTAGTTCTACGCATGAATTTTTTGATCGAAAAATTGATGCTTTGTAAAGTTTGGTCAAACATCCCACGCATTCACTTTTCCAAGGACGTTTTTCGATAAAATTTGTATGGTCAACCCAATGTAATATCATTCGACTCTTAATGGTACGAAATGTGTCAAACTGTCAGCCGACCCCTATCGACCCCTAGCATTTTGACGTAAGGGGGCTTTATTTCTCCCCACTTTTAGTGATTTTCTAAAATGTGGACGCCTTATGTAAACATAGCCAGGGCTGCAGCTTGGGGCCGGGGCAGCAGGTAACCTCGACCCCTGTCCATTTCGACCCAAGTATTCACACCCTCTTGTTGTTGTTTGTGGTCAGATCAATCCCGGTGCCTTGGTCACTTCGACCTTCAGTCACTTTTCATGTTACATGTACCTGACAACGTTTTACTGAGTACATTATGAAACTTGTTTCTGTGAGAAAAGCTGCTTGCTTCTAATTCGCTACAACAACCAGATACTTGTGTACGCCGCGTGATACTTGTGGGAGGCCTGGTGTACCCCAGCGGCCCCATTGTCATTTACTGACTAGGGAATGTGTGTCACTTAAGTGGGGATGGATTACAGCATGTCATTTACTGATTTTCGGAATAAGGCATTCGTCATTATTGCAATTGCTTGTCATATGCGGCAAGACTGGATGAGAGAAGCCGATCCACTCGCCTTGGTGTCTTGACGCCAAATGAGCCGATTTCCGGTTTAAGCGTTGGACTTACAGCAATGCATTATGGGATATCTTCCAGGGCGGTGTGGAGTTGAACTTAAGCTAATGTCATCTGTTCACTTTCAAGTGACACAAAATTTACTGGTGAGTGTTGTGGTTTTACCATGTGTAGCAGTGCATAAATAGCTTTAAAATAAAAATAGTGCTTACACTATTTAATACATATAACAGGAGAGATAATGCATTTCTAGTTAAAATAAATGTATTTTTTTAATTAAAATTGACAGAAATAAGATCATACAAACTACAAACACATGGGACCATTAAGATTTATGCAAATTTACAGGGCTGCATACATTTATAGAAAATCATTTGAAATACATAGAAAATATTAACAACATACATTTGTATCTTTGTAAAGACTGGACTGAAATTACTATGGATGGCAAATCTTTTCAAAGTGATGCTACACAAAAGCGTGACCCTTCAAGTGTTTTTGCATGAAAAAGTTCCACCCTCCCAATTATCATGTGCTAAAGCAGTAATCTATCCTCTGTGTGTCAAAGTCTAATAATAATAATGTCTGATTTGACACAGACTTTCTCATTTGACCTTTGAACAATTATATATTTGTCCACACCTGAATGGAAAGTGATATCAAAGAATATAAAGGAAAAAGTTTGAAAAACTGTCACAAAAGTGGTTTCAAAGAATGTTACAAAATATGTAATTACATTCTCTTAAATTCTTTACAAACATGAATAAATCTACATATATACAGTGCCATCCAATAATATATCAGTATTTGAAACTTCTATCTTTGATCACCAGGTGTTTTCGTATTCATAGAAGATAAATTTCAAGTACAGAAACTGTAAATTGTGATGGTTTTTTACTATTCTTCTTTTTATTGCAATGTTCTATTCCTAAGGTATTAGGATACACAGTATTCAGCCTGTCACTTCAGCCTGAACACGCATGTTTAACTGAAAATGTACATGTGAAAAGTGTATTATTGATGAGTGAATTCTGGTGCAGACTAGAATTCAAATGTAAACATTAAAGGCCAAGAAATGCTAAATGTTTATGACTTTTACCAAATTTCAGCCAGATTGTCTTGTCTTACTACCATGAGTACGTTTGCGTGCAGGGTTTTAAGCCTGTCAATTCAGCTTGTACATGTGTAAACTGCATTGCCATTGTTGACAAATGAATTCTGGTCCGGACTAGAATTCAAGTTAAACAGTTTCCCCAGTTTTGGTAATGTACAGTCTATATGCATGTGTTTGTATATCAGCTTGTGTGTCCTCTGTTAATTACACAGAAAATCTGCAAGATTTCTCAGAGCTACTTGTAAATGTATGCCTGTACAAACTCCCTCCCATCATTGTCATCAGTTTGTCTTTCTGTACTGCATGAAAGTGAAGGTGTTTTGTAATATGGCAGTTTCCCCAGTGTTGTGTAGTGAGGAAATTTCATGTAATGAGAAAAGTCACACAACTACATCTGAGTGTCTCTACACTGTAAATTTTTTTGGGGGCCTTGAAAAAATTACCCGTGTAGGACTTGAACCCACGTTCCCCGAATTCGGTTAAAGTTGGTTTGACATGTGCTGTCCTGTTTGCCTTTTTTCCTTCCGAGAAAAAGACCTCAGATTTTACACTGGCTATTCTCCCAAAGGAGATGTTTTAAGGAATCACACACCTACACACACACACACGTGTATATATATATATATATTATATATATATTGTTATGTAGGTCATTTACCCACACTCATCATGACCTGAGTTCAATTAGTCTAGAACATTCTCAAGGTCACTGCCCTTAATGACCTCACAACCTTGAATTCAATTAGTCATGTTTGGAATGTTCTGGAAAGTTGATTAGTTGTGTAAGAGAGATATTTTAGAACAGTAATTAGCATGTCAATAAAAGTTCTAGATTGTTCTTATATGCCTTTATAAAAGGGACGCGCTCAGCTTCCAGTCAGACTTTTGGGATCGTGTCTCTTGTGTGTTACTAAACTCCAGCAGTAGTCATTCTCAAGACTTTTCAAGACCTTCACTGCCAACGCTGGATTTATACTGTGGACTTTGTGCAGCTTCAAGCCTGCAAGCCAAAGGACTGTTCATTCATCCAACTGACTGTTACAACTCTGAGACTGGAGCTTTGCCGTCCCAGCTGAGATAAGTAGTCTGTACACTTTTAAAGCTTGTACTCTGTCCCTGACTTAGCAATTAGTTTTGTTTTCGTAATAAATTTTTGTTTAAACGGAAACTGCTGAGTTCACCCTTTTGTTCGTTTTCTCTGCACGTAACAAATTGGGGGCTCGTCCGGGAGACGAATATTTTGAGCCGTTTGACAACATTTTGCCTACCTTTTCAAAACTACTGTATACTGTGAACTCAGCGAAATTCAATCATGGCGGAATTCAAGCCAGACGAATTTATGGATGACCTTGATCAGGACACATTTAATTCCCTCAGAAAAGACAACCTCATAGCACTGGCCAATTTCCTTAAAGTAGATGTCAAAAGATCTATGCGCAAGCGAGAAATACAGTTCAAGATTGCAAAACATTTAGTTAATTCTGGCCATTTTGAGGAGTCTGCCTTAAAAGATTATGAGCCTGAGTCTTCCTTCGAACTCAAAAATTAGAATTGGAAATACAGGCAGATTTCGAGCTAAAAAAATTGGCATTAGAAAAAGAAAAAGAATTACAAATGAAAGAAAAAGAATTACAAATGGAAAAGGAGAGACAGGCATTAGAAAAAGAAAAAATACAAATGCAGTTAGAAATGGAAGAAAGACAGAAAGAGAGGGAATTGGAAATGAAAGAAAAAGAATTGCAAATGGAAGAAAGACAAAGGGAGAAAGAAAGAGAGGAAAAAGAAAAGGAAAGAGAATTAGCAGAACACCGACTGCAGTTAGAAATAAAACGTTTAGAGCTTGGACAGTCAGGAAAATTCTTCCCTTCAGACGGTTTTGACATCACTAAGCATTTCAGGTTAGTTCCCCCTTTCCAAGAAAGGATGTTGATAAATATTTCCTTCATTTTGAGAAAATTGCTCAGAGTCTGAACTGGCCTAAGGAGTCCTGGTCTATGCTTTTGCAGAGTGCTTTGGTGGGTAAAGCCAGAGAAATTTACATTCAGTTGTCAGTAGAGCAGGCTTCAAATTATGATTCTGTAAAGGAATTAATTCTCAAGGGCTATGAATTGGTGCCTGAAGCTTACCGTCAGAAATTTAGGGATTGTGAGAAGGCGAAAGATCAAACTTATGTTGAATTTGCTCGAACAAAAGAACAACTGTTTGACCGTTGGTGCTCTTCTGAAAAGGTCAGTCAGAATTATGACAAATTACGACAACTTGTTTTGATTGAGGAATTTAAAAGGTGCATTCGGAGTGACATCAAGACATTTATCAATGAACAAAAGGCAGATACATTGGAGGTTGCTGCACGTTTGGCCGATGATTATTCATTGACCCACAAATCTTCATTTCTCAGCAAACCATCCCAGTCCTTTTCATACAGAAACAATGCAGGTAAATTTAACTCCTCCTTTTCATCCAAGAATTTTTCAAAGGAGAGTAGAAAATCAAATGACAGCAGTTCACAGAGTTCAAGTAACACTCCCACATCATCAGATCCCAAGTCTCAATCTCCTTCTGACAAACAGTTCGGTACACTTTCTTGTAATTATTGTAAGAAAGACGGCCATTTAATGTCAGATTGTTTCAAATTGAAAAGAAAACGTGAAGGTCAAAGTGGTCAAAGTGGATCTAAGCCCACCGGCTTTATTTCTTCATCAACTCAATTAGAGTCTAATAATGTGTGCAACACATTTTCTGAGGTTAAACCCCTCTCATCCCCAATTAATGAGGTCAAGGTCAATTCTTCTCAAGATAGCATTATGGGTATTTTCGAACCATTTATTCATGATGGTTTTATATCACTTTCTAGTGATTTTTCTTCCGCTACCCCTGTCAAAATTTTAAGAGATACCGGGGCTTCCCAGTCTCTTTTGTTGGCAGATACCCTGCCGTTTTCTGAAAAGTCATTTTCAGGTTCTAAAGTTCTTATTAAGGGGGTAGATTGTAATGACTACATTCCTGTTCCTCTCCATAATGTCTATTTGTCTTCGGACTTTGTTTCTGGACCTGTGGCTTTAGGTATTAGGCCTTTTTTGCCTTTTGAAGGGATTCACCTTCTTCTTGAAACGACCTTGCTGGGGACAAGGTCATTACTAATCCACTTGTGACTGATAATCCTAGTTTAGATCAGAATCCAGAGCCAATAGAGGAAGAAATTCCGGGTCTTTTCCCTTCGTGTGCAATTACTCGAGCCATGTCAAAGAAACTTCCGAGAATCAAATACTCTAAAAATAATGTCACTGATGTTGACTTAAATGACACCTTTCTCAGTCAGGTGTTTGACACGGATCATTCCGTTATCCCTCGTGGATTTGAACTTCCAGTAAAACTTCTGCTGACCAAAGTCAGACATTTTCTAGATCAAATCTCATTGCAGAACAACACAAAGACCCAGATATTTTGTCTTTGTTTGACAGGGTAGATGATGATGAAGGTAAAACTTCAGATAGCTCTGTTTCCTATTATACAAAATCTGGTATTCTCATGCGTAAATGGAGACCTCCAGATGTTTTGGTTGATGACGATTGGGCTATAAAACATCAAATTGTGATTCCAAAGCCCTATCGTGCTGAAATATTGCGCCTGGCCCATGAAACCCCCTGGGCTGGTCATTTGGGAGTAAGGAAAACTTATCATAAAATTCTCAGTCACTTTTATTGGCCTAATCTCAGGCAGGATGTAGCACATTTCTGTAAAACTTGTCACACATGTCAAATGGTAGGAAAGCCGAATCAGACCATTCCAAAGGCCCCTTTACAGCCAATTCCTGCATTTCAAGAACCATTTAGTAGGATTCTAATAGACTGTGTTGGGCCCCTACCAAAAACAAGATCAGGAAATGAGTACATGCTGACAATAATGTGTACATCAACTCGGTTCCCAGAAGCCATACCACTGAGAAATATAAAGACAAAGACTATAGTGAGAGCTTTAGTCAAATTTTTCACTTTATTTGGCCTCCCTAAATGTGTCCAGTCCGATCAAGGCTCCAACTTTATGTCTGGTATTTTTCAACAAGTAATGGATCAGCTAGGCATTAAACAGTATAGGTCATCCGCCTATCATCCAGAAAGTCAGGGTGCTCTTGAGCGATTTCATCAAACTTTGAAAACATGATTAGGACCTACTGTTTTGACACAGAGAAGCAGTGGGATGAAGGAATTCATTTTCTGCTCTTTGCTGTTAGAGAGTCAATTCAAGAGTCTCTTGGTTTTAGCCCATTTGAGCTTGTATTTGGACATACAGTCCGTGGCCCACTTAAGCTCGTTAAAGAGAAATTCCTATCAGACGATGATGATTGTCTGAATATTTTGCAATATGTCTCAGATTTTCGTACAAAGCTCTCTAAAGCATGTGAATTAGCCAGAGAAAATCTTGAGTCATCTCAGCAGTCAATGAAAACCAAATATGATAAAAGCACCTCAAAACGGAAGTTTGAACCAGGTCAAAAGTTCTTGTTCTACTTCCGTTCCTGGCAAACCACTCCATGCTCGTTACTTTGGGCCATACCTAATTGATAAGAAATTGAGTGATTTAAATTACATCATAATAACACCTGACAGGCGAAAACAAAAACAGCTATGTCACATAAATATGCTTAAGCCATATTTGGATAGGGATAATCCTACTATAACTCAGCCTGTCAGTACCGTCAGTTCTGGCCATTATGAAGATAGTGATACTGAAACTGACTTGAGTGAAAATACTCTAAACTCAAAGCTGGGCTCGGTCAAGCTTCAGAACTCAGAAATCCTGGAGAAGCTGGAGTCTACAAAGTTGGCACACCTCCAGCCAGAACAACAACAACAGGTGAAAGAACTGCTCCATGAATATAAACACCTGTTTCAAGATGTTCCAACGAGGACAAACATCATCTACCACAACGAAGATGTCTGCGACAGTAATCCAGTGGAACAACATCCAGACGGACTGAATCCTGCGAAAGCGGAATATCTCCAGGAGGAAGCCAAGTATTTGCCGAACAATGACTTTATCGAACTCAGTAAAAATAACCGGACTTTGCCGTGCATACTTTATGCCAAATTCAGTGCCATTTCAAGTTTTCCAACAACAAATTGCAAGAAGATAGTCATGGGACATCCTGTTTGCTACTTTTCACACAAATTTAACAAATCCCAGAGAAACTACTCTACATTGAAAAAGAGTGTTTATCTTTGATATTAGCTTTACAGCATTTTGAAGTTTATGTTACTTCTTCAAATCAGCCAATAGTGGTTTATATTGATCACAACCCTCTTGTTTTTCTGCAGAAATTTAAAGGCAAAAATCAGAGATTGCTAAGATGGAGTTTAATGTTACAGGAGTTTAATCTTGACATTAGACATATCAAAGGCAGAGACAATTTAATTGCAGACTGTCTCTCTCGTATTTAGAGTTTATTGTTGTTCACTTTCAAGAAATTTTACTTTAGAGTAAAACAAAATTTGAGTACTTGAATCCTTTTCAAGATACATTTGTAAAAGAAAGATTTTTCTTTGAAAATTTTCTTTTTTTGAAGAGGGGGTGTGTTATGTAGGTCATTTCCCCCACACTCATCATGACCTGAGTTCAATTAGTCTAGAACATTCTCAAGGTCACTGCCCTTGATGACCTCACAACCTTGAATTCAATTAGTCATGTTTGGAATGTTCTGGAAAGTTGATTAGTTGTGTAAGGGAGATAATTTTAGAACAGTAATTAGCATGTCAATAAAAGTTCTAGATTGTTCTTATATGCCTTTATAAAAGGGACGCGCTCAGCTTCCAGTCAGACTTTTGGGATCGTGTCTCTTGTGTGTTACTAAACTCCAGCAGTAGTCATTCTCAAGACTTTTCAAGACCTTCACTGCCAACGCTGGATTTATACTGTGGACTTTGTGCAGCTTCAAGCCTGCAAGCCAAAGGACTGTTCATTCATCCGACTGACTGTTACAACTCTGAGACTGGAGCTTTGCCGTCCCAGCTGAGATAAGTAGTCTGTACACTTTTAAAGCTTGTACTCTGTCCCTGACTTAGCAATTAGTTTTGTTTTCGTAATAAATTTTGTTTAAACGGAAACTGCTGAGTTCACCCTTTTGTTCGTTTTCTCTGCACGTAACAATATATATATATATATATATATATATATATATATATATATATATATATATATATATATATATCTTTGTGTGTGTATGTGTGTAGGTGCGCGTATAATATAGTATGTCTATGTATGCAAGTGTGCTGCACAGAAAAATTTGCACAATTTTTCAGAGCTACACTGTATGCCTGTACACAGTCACTCTATCATTGTCTTATCATTGTCTGTCTGTACTACATGTCTATTCACACATTTGCACGGTATATATATGTGAATATACATGTATGTACATATGTAGTAGTACAGTACATACAGGGACTATGATGTGCATATGTATGCACGTTCATGCCTGTTGCAATGTAAAGACATAAATAATGCACGTCCATCTCAACCCATGTTGTTTCCCTGTACACCTGTAAAAACGTTTTCCAGTGTGTTAACTTATTATTTTCCATTTGAGGCCTCGTGTTTCAATTAACACCAATGCAGTTACAAATATTTTAGTATGCTTGCTATGACAATGGGTCAGAATTTCCACTAAATTCATGACAAGCATTGTAACATATCGATTGTAATGACAACCACTATTGTTCATATCACTGGAGTAAAATTACCAAGCTGTTGTGAGTTTGAAATAGAATAAATTATATGCAGCACATAACATACAAAATGTACATTGGCCTGAAAGTGTTCATCTTAATTTGTTCAAAGCCTTGACAAGGAGTAAATTATTTTACCTACAATTTTATGGCATTAGAATATTCATGCAACAGTGTCCCTTAATGTTTTTGGATGTCACTGACACTTGGTTCATAAAAGTAAAATGCAAAATTGCTAAAGTGAGCATATGTTGCTTATAATATTATTAGTGAAGTATCTTAAAGGTACCCCCTTTTTACTCAACATTTTGGAAACTTCAAGCTCAACTTGGATGGGTACACCTCAAACCGCACCTCCCCCCCCCCCCCCCCGTGTAATGATGAGTTTCTCCTTGCACCATAGGTATGCATATGCATGTTTAAATGTTTGACCCCTTGTTAACTTCAAAATAGATGACCTAGGCCTATACCTTCAACTGTTTCATCCGATGTTTTGTTTACAGCTTGTCGGGTATTCCTTCTCGTCTCAATTGCAGATTGTTGCATTGCATTCCTTTGTAAAGCTGCTGCTGTTATTAGCCGCGATAAGTACAACGTTCATATGATTTGAGGCAGATCGTCCAACGCGCTGGGATTACCTCCGGGGATTACCTCCATTGAAGGGAAAAAGTACCTGCCGTGTGCCGGTGCAGTAACGATCAGTGACCCGAGTCAAACGATGGGGGTAGCAAACGAAGTCAAACATCGCATTTCGGCATGGTTGAGACATATCGCTTCTACTCTCACGGTCAAAATAATCTTCGCAGCGGCTTTTTCTTTGTCCTTGAGTGCAGCTGTGCATATGCTTTGGTATGTAAGCTGGGTGTGTTGTGACGTAACTGTATATACTATTAAAATAGGTAGGGGTCAGTTCCTTGTGCCATGCCGCCAGAAAAATATTGCAATCTTAAAGCTGAAACTATATCACAGGACGAAAACACAGTAGTGATTGTAGTGATATACAATAGAATTATACTCAAGAGAGAAATGCACACCTAACGCTTAACAGGCAGTACAAGATCTGTTCCCTACTGCCCTTCCCTTTTTACAATGGACTACCCGACCCTTGACCTTCACTAAGGTAAAAGGTAAATATGAACCGAATCTCGACACACAGACAGAAACCGGCGGAACGCATAAGTCATGTCACGGTTTTTGTGGAGGGACCGTGGTCATGCACAGTGGCTGCGTGCACGATTTTGTGGAGGGACCATGCTGCGTATCATACCATCGTCAAAGATTCGCACAATTCAACATTTATTCGACCAGTCTTCAAGGCGACAGCTTATGCAGTGAACTGTGCGTGATGTAACAATTATGCAGTGGATCGTCGCTCAGACCTGCTTATCCAGGTCATGGATAATGGCGTGCAGTTGCAGAAAAAACAGCCGGCTTTAGACTCAAGCACCTTACACAACATGTACTTTTGACCACAGTCGAATCGTGACTTTAAACAGCGTGTATGTATAACCGACATACTGTTCATCTCAGTAGGGGGGTCACATGAAAATTTGCTTTTCATGCTGTGTATTTCACTACAATGTGAGGTGATAGATTATGAAAAGAGAACTTCAAAAGTTTTTGAATCATCAAAATCGCCCAATCGATGGCCGTTTTACAGACTTTTAAACTTCTTAAAAAACGTAACAATTTCTCCCAAATATTTGGGAAAAATGCTAATTTGCATAAATTAGCATATTTAGACAGTTGTATTTTAAAAACCGAATGGCAGTTTTTTCATCTTCATGTAAAAACTTGTTCAATTTTCTCAGTATTTTCACTCGATGGTATTTCATACCAGGAATTTCTATGCATTTTTCAACAATTTTGGCTCAAATTTCCAGAAAACATTAAAAATTCATGATGGGAAATTGAATGCATTATTAAAAATGACAAAGTCAAATAGATTTTCACTAAAATTGAATTTTTGTCTTTCCTAATGGGCCAAATTTGAAAAAGCCCGCGATCATAGGGTTTATTGGGGTGTTCTTTCAATTCTGGCCTCAGATTTTGTCCACAAAGTCAAAATATAGTGTTTCCATGGTAACATGCCCCAAAATTGCACTGTCTCCATGACAACACATAAGGACGTAACTGTGACATTTCAACATTCAAAAAATGATCAAAAGACACATTTAACACCTTAACTTGCATCTTGGCAAATACAAAGAACATTCTTTTTTTGTTTAAGGAGATTATTTTGGTTACTATGGATACCTAAATAAGGCCCATGCAATGGACAGGTATTCCCTGTGCAAAAGCTGCACAGTTTTGCATGTATTCCCTGTGTTCAAGTATTTTGTATTTCATTCATTAATACTTAAGTTTACTCAATGCCTTTGTGTTATGTTATTTCACTATTTAAGTTATTCAACCAAACCATACATTGTTTAAAATAAATAAAAATAAAAACCATGATTGTTTCATTGCTCTATGCGATGCGTATAGTTTACACTTACAGGTAAGTCACACATACTGTCAGTGTCATTTCTATTGAGTTCAGCCTGCCTGATGTAAAGCACATTTGACGGTATCAACAATGCTTGTTCCCAAGTCCTTTCATGCATGTAGAGTGGCAGCAATGGAACATTGAACATGAAGAATTATTTCATTTTCTGGGTTTTGTTGCTCAGTACAAAGTATTTATTCCAGTGCTTGTTATATGTTATATTGATGGCGTCTATATTTTCAACATGAAAGTACCTCAGGTTCCTTTCAGGCACAACGATCACTTATTGCATATGACAAATTTTAAGTCAGTCTCTGCTATATCTTGTGTTTGTGGCCATACAAAGTTACTTTTGTTTGTACACCTTTCCATGTAGTTAATTTCCACAAAATTTTCACACACTTTCAAAACTTGTCCAATGTACCAATTGTCATCATATGCTACTGCCACCATTTCACCAGCTCGTACACACAAACGGCCATTCGTAGAAATGTGGTTTTCATCCTTTTCTCAGCTGGTTCTCCTACTCCCTTTTCACTCTCATCTTCACTGAAGTCACTTTCAGTTGTGCTGTTATCTCTCATTTCATCCTCTGATTCTCCTTCTGATTCTCCTTCTCATTCTTCGTCTGAATCTTCCTCTGAATCTTCTTCTGACTCTTCCTCTGACTCTCTGTCTGTTTCATTGACATTTTCCCAAGCGGTGGTGATACACTCATTTTCCTGCCTTTCACAGCTGTCTTTTGCATCCAACACCTGCTTTGCATAGTAGGCTTTTATTCTATCAAGCTTATCATCTATGTCAGCATCAGCATCTTCAGAATTCCCATGAATACCTGTATGAATGGTTGTCTCAGAAGCAGAATTTCCAGTGGCGTTAACATATGTGATTATTGCTTTCAGATTGTTTTAAGCTCTTCAACTGAAAATGCTTTTCCATCTTTGGAAAATTTAAAAATATCTGAAGACATAGGAGTTACTTCTAAGTTTGTTCGCAGGTAGGTGATGTGACACCGAAGACCTTTGACTTGATTGGTCTTTGACCCATGGCTAGCAGCGAATTGCTCAACCTGTTCTGGGGAACTGTACGGACCACCATGAGAATGAATCAGCTTCAGCCTTGTTTCATTTTTGCTGAACTTTCTTCATTTTCTGGGCTTCAAATTCTTTGGCTCTTTTCTTCAGTGCATCTGCTTTCTTTTCTTTATTTTCTTCAAGCCATATTTTGTACTTCTTCTCCCACTTTTTCCTATCCTTCTTGGCTTTGTTCAGTACACTGTGAAATCTATCAGGGTTTGTATTGGATAGAGTGTACAACCATGCACTGGTATTATTGCAGCGATACATGGTGGTTCCTTCAGCATTCATCATACCTAGTGATGGTTTCACTTGCTTTAGGTAAGCCCAGTAGCCGAAGTCATTCTCTCCACGTTTATTTGTCCTCTCTGTAAACTCCAATTCTGTTCGTGTCTGTTGCATTACATCTTTGGCATATCTACCATGAAGCTGGTCAGCAAAACGTCGCTCAAACACAACTTTCATACCACAGCATATGGTTTCTAAGGCTTGCCTTGTGAGCTTGTTCATCTCAGCATCTAACTTGCATCATACAAAGCAGAGAAGACATCATCTTTCTTGGGTTGGACATAGGTTTCATTTGGCAACTTGAATAGGCATGGTATTCTTTGTCAAGTAGTGCTGTTGCATCATGGCTCCATTCCTCAAGTTCCGCGTAGAGTGACTGAGAACCTGAGCAGAAATATCGATGATGTGAACTTGCTTGTTTTCAATAAATGACCTATATGGCTGGGTCTCTTGCTTATGTAAAATCCCAAAAGCTCTACATCCCGCTAACAGTGGCTTGCTCTGAATATCTGCCAGGACGGCACGAAGTAGCTTATTGCCAGCTTTGACATAACAATCATTGAACATGGCGGCAATATGGTTTTGATGGTAATATACACCTGCTGCACATTCAAATAATATTAAATTGAATTAAATTGATTTGCACGGAATGCCTTCACCTCACATCGTGTGATATTTTTTTATTTCACAATATGTCTTGAAGTCACCAATGCAGCCGGCTTGTTGGTTTCCCCAAGGTGCAACAGCATCACAGACAGTACGGACCAATCTCTGAGTGGAAGAATCACCATGTTTCCATGCATAGTTACCGGCTTTATCCTGAAACTCTCGCAGCTCCTCCACACTAAGTTGACCGTATTTTGTTCTCCACGCCTCGAGTAGTTTCATAGCATTATCCCAATATGTAGCGCACCCAATCAGAGCATTGAGGTTGCAAAACATGTGAGTCGTTGATAGTATGTTGGATTGGGTTTCTTCATCAAGTGTACTCCAATTCTCAATCACTTCTGGCAAAATTTCAGCTCTTTATTGCTCAAGTTTTCTATTAAAACTCTTTTGTGTGGCAGCCTGATCACCCATAGTGTTTTTAATTTTGCACACTAGTCTCTTGGAAAAGTCATTTGTGTTCTCATTTTCGTGGAGGTCTGACAGCTTTTCCATGATGAACTTAAATGCATGTAGCTGTGTATCAGCATCACCAGCATGTACCTCCAGAAGATCTGATGTTCTTGTTGTATTCTGACCAATAGTAACTTCCAAGTCAATGACTTTGGTCCCATAACGTGATGTACCGTCACTGTGTTGAGTCACATCTGTCGACTGATTCAGTTCACTTGCAAGCTGAATTGATGAAACCAGGTTGGCCTCAGCTGGTATAAGTTTACAGAAAGTCTCTCCTGGTAGATCATCCTCCTCTACATCAAATTTAACCAGGGTTTGTAGTATGGTTGCTGTTACTTTGGACATTTTCTTTGCACTGACTCCAAAGACTTGAAAGTGATATATGGCAATGCATTTGAATATGGACTATTTGCAGTGTCTCTTTATCTCTGAGACAAAGTTCTGTTCCTTCTTGAATTTTTTGTTCTAGGTTCTAGGTTTTCAATTACTCTCTTCAGTGACATCACCTTATCTTGAACTTTCTTCTCTCTTTATTTGCTTTCCTTTATTTCTGACACACTCTTTTTAACTTTGTTCCTGAAACAATCTCTTGAAGACTCGTCTGTCTGCTAACAATTTACACTTATGTACTTGTTCTTGTGCCTCTTTCATTTCATTTGTAACATTTTTTAACAAATTTTGCAATGTACTAATTTTACTGTCTCTTCTTTGCTCTCTCCTATGTGTACTTCTCAACTCTAGCATTCAAACGCTTTTCCTTTTTAATTAAGTGCTTTCTGTTGTCTCAGTAACTTTTGTTTTTCTTTGCTTGCTTATAATTTCAATTTAGAAATTTCATCTTCTGCTTGCTTGCATCCCTGATATGTCTGCAAGAGTGCTCTATCTTTCTGTTTAATTTCTTCTTTCAGAACATATCGACCATGTGTTGCTGTATTAGAACTTGACAAACACACACTTGATGATGACTTTTTGACTGGCAGCTCGTAGATGTAATTTTTCATGTATCCTAGGTTATTGTTGTCAAGGTTTCGTTTAGCTTTGTCTCTTTTTGCTTTTATCTTTTGAAATGATGATCTAAATCTTTGCTTAAGAATGTTTGTAGTCTCACTGTGTAAAATATCAATCCAATTTCTAACCACCTTCCACGGCATGGAATGCTTTGAGCGGAAGATCTGCAGTTCAGCCACAACCCTTTCAGGCATGTGTTCCTCCCGTTTCACACAACTGTCAACCTTGCCATCAAGAACTTCCCTATAAATTCCATGATTGGAACACTGCTCACCAATTTCTGTCATCAAGTTTTCCTTTGTGTCATTTTGATCTGACAAATAAAAAGAAAATTACATGTCATTGCTCTGTGGTCAGGTTATCGAGTGAGAAACTTTGTATTGCATGGGCCATAAGCTCACTCACTTTTGGCCAATTCATTTATTTTGTTAAGTAGGGTACAATCATAGGCTATGTTTGAAATTATAACATACCGGTACTCATCTAGAAGAATCCTCTGGAGATATTGAAAACTTGGAGAGATACAAGTTCCAGGAAGTTCTGATAAATAATCCTCAGATTAAGCACATCTTGAAAAACGTTTTTCTATTTTTCTGTTTTTGTTTGTTTTGTTTGGGGAGATCACCATAGAAATAATTTTAACAAGTCAATAAATCTTTCATGGAAATATTTTGTATCCTATATTCAGTGTGTTTTTGATAAATAGAAATATATGACGTCCCCTGTTTATAGTCAAGACACTGCAGACCGATATGTGTTTCACAAATTTTCAATAGCGGTTTCTATTTTATTTCCTCGGTTTAAAAAGACATGGAGGTCACCTCCATGAAAAAAATCTTGCTGATACTCATATAAATGAAGTTGACACAATTTGCTTTCAAACAACTACGTCTGGCTCATTGGCTCATTTTTTGCTTGCAAAATTGAAAAAGAAGAGAAATTTATAAAATGTTCAGCCCCTAAATAGTTTCCTTTCCTCCTTCAGCGATTTTTTTATGTCCGTTACCAGTCACACAGCGAGAACGCAATGAAAATAAATCTCGGGTCAACTCGGGGTCATGTTTACAGCTGGTGATTTCCCGTAGTTTAGCGAACGAAAAAACTGTCATTAAATTAAACTTTGTTACTTTACACCGTCCTATTGAAGGACAATCAAAAAGTGGAAGACTACGATGTTTTTTTCCCGTAAACCTTACTGAGATCGACCGTCACTGCATTATTGTCGGGAGTTCCGGGTATCGGATAGCAAAGTTGGGTTTGCGGTGACGTCATTGTCACACTGACGGCAGCTAACGTTGCGTACCCCCACGTATCGACATCCTTTCCCGCCATGTATATTAATATTTGGCATTCACCGTAAAGTTTTAGTGACAGAGATTTCAACACTTTGTTTCCCTTTTCAAATTATCGATGCTAACTCTGTGTCTCGGGCGACGAAACGTAATTTGTTGATCCCATCATCGCGTCTGAGCGGGTCAACTTCTGGTCATGTTTATTCCTTAGTGAACCTCCCTCTATCATGATAAACCATATCCACACCCGGTGACGTTTTCGCCGGTAAGCAAAATTATGCATACTTTATCTCGATGAAAATACACATTAAAGCAATTTATGTTATTTATATGACACATTCCAAGAAATTCTGACCCTTAAAACGGCATGGCATCGCAACTCGCTATCATTTATATTCAATAAAACTTTGACCTTTCCTCCCTACAACGTCTCTCTGTCAACGACGCGACGTTTACTCTCTCCATAGCAACAGTCTCAATCGACGACTCTTTCGAAAAAAATGAACACGATCACTTTGACATCCCCAAATTTTAAAGGAAAAGCATTATGTTACTCACCTGAGACTTCGTCCTGATCAGAAGTCACACTCAGGGCGTTTCGCAACGTCGAGGAACTCAGTGGCGTCACATTGACGCCGGCGTCTGCAAAGCCCGCCATGACAACTCAAACTTAAATTTATGCAAGACGCAAGATCAATGAAAGTATTTTTGATTTCCGGTAGCCACATTCCATCAAAACTATGAGTTCAATGTACCATATAAAAGCTGAAATTTCAAATTTTCGCATTCTGCTCGCGTATTAAATGGTATATTCTGAAGAAATTTTAATTATTTCAATTTTAAAGTTGTATTTTGCTATATTTTCGACGAAAATGGGCCACCACCATATAACTCAAATTTTGGACAACAAATATTTTTTTATTTTACGTCTAGTGTATATGACGGCCTCCAGCTTTCGCTTCAAATAGACAGTACAAATGCAAATTTACATCCCATTTTTGCAGCGGTATGCGTCGCGTAGTAAGCAAGGAGTTTTAAGCTTATATTCAGTCACCGCTGCTCATAAAATAGCACAATTAAGAAAAAAACACACCAGTCTAAGTGTAAAAAGATATTTTTATTTAATCATACATTTTTTTTCCTTCTACGTCGCCAACTTCACTTCATTTGATGAACATAAAAAGTAGGAAATATTGTCAGTGAGGCAAGTCCAAACAGAACATTCCATACGTGTGACTCCCTAATCTCAGGAATTTGACCACTTCGGTTCACTGTTGCGGCCGGCCAGGAATGTAGTGTAGTGGAGGTATCTCATTCACACACTCTTCCATGCCTATACAAAGGTATGTCAAG
Source organism: Ptychodera flava (assembly GCF_041260155.1). Lineage (NCBI taxonomy): Eukaryota > Metazoa > Hemichordata > Enteropneusta > Ptychoderidae > Ptychodera > Ptychodera flava. The sequence goes on from NW_027248281.1 coordinate 9,580,976, forward strand.
TTTGTAATCTTTATCCAAACACCCTTTTGGTTCAAATCAAACAAACATTGACCAGTAAAGCTCAATCTTCAAATAGCAAGGGAGGAGTCCTTGGGCGAGGGGGGAGGGGGTTGTTACTTTGAAATGTATTATGTCAAGGTACACTTTGTAAATTTTAGGCATGTCCATTTGATCAACAGACATTCAACTGTAGACATTTACATTTCAATTACATTCAGCATCGCCCTTCAGGTCTTTTTATACTCCATTGTGTAATTATACAGACATACATGGTATAATATTGCAAATTACCAAGGTACATTTTCTTTTAACATTGCACCTCTGCTTCTACAGTACATGCATGTGCGTTTCTCAGGCCCACTTCTCCCATTGCCAATATCTTGTATTGAAATATAAAGTATATTAGGATTTCACTGAAATTTTCCAGCTCACAGAGTCAGAGCCATTCATTGTGGCATCAGAATTTTGCCAGCACTGAAGGTCGTCTAGCCTTGTGTTAGGAAAACCTATAAGTACATATAATTTTACTAAGTTCAGTGGTTTTTTCAGAGACATGCACAAAAATTTGTATCTTTTAAACCTCAAATTTAATTAGGCCATGTTGATGCAAACTGTCAATGTAAAAGTAGTGTACAGTTTGCAATTTCCTGAGAAAACTGACAAGAACTTTGCCATTTAAGGTTCCAAGACAAGAAATTTGACCTTTTTAATCTAACAATTCTTTAACGGTTAATAAGCTCAGAACCCCTGTAAAGTATACATTTTCTGAAAGCCTAGATATACGGGAACATTTGGTAACCACAGCGTCTCCATTGTTTACATAACTATCACGTGACACGGTAATTTGCATAACCTTTCAAAAAACGGTTTTCCCTATGTTTTGTCTCAATACTTCAAAATATCTGACTCAAACTTGCTGGAATGCAAGCTGTCACAACGCTCTTCAAAAGTGTGTCTCAGATTTTTTATATCTTGCTTAGTTTTTTGGAGCACAATTTTAAAGAAATCAACTAAGATTAAATTCACTGCTCTGGAAGTTTTTCTGGCATAAAAACTGTTGTAGAAGGTTTAAAAAAATTCTGAGACACACTTTTGAAGACCCTTAGAACAGCTTGCACTCACACAAATTTCAGCCACATATCTCAAATCATTGAAACAAAACATAGGGAAAACCGATTTTTGAAAGGTTATGCAAATTACCTGTCACGTGATAGTTATGTAAACAATGGTGACACTATGGTAACCAAACTGTTCCCCTATATCTAGGCTTTCCGAAAATATACAATTTACGGGGGTTCTGAGCTTCTTAAACACTAGAGAATTGTTGGTTTAAAATGGTAAATTTCTTGTCTTGGAACCTTAAACAAATCCAATCATGGTGCAATGAAGCATTTGATAACTAACACTTCTCTTACATGTTCCCTACCACAAGTTTGTTGAACTGATTGCACTCTGAATAATTGCCTGTATTTTCACCAAAAGTACCACATTATCTTTCACAATATACAAATTTTATGTTTTGTAAATTCATTTAACACTAACAAAAGAGCTCTCCATTATATTTAAATGATTAGAGAAAAATGAATTAAATGTGAACTGACAAATATAAAGAGACTTAAATAGTACATGTACAGTTGTGTACCAGTCAAACATACATTTGATGCTGAACACTTGCAATAAGTAGGTCTTTCATACTCTCAGTCTCTGGTATTTTAATTGCAAAGGTAATTCTGGAGTTTTAAATGAAAGAGTAAGTGAAAACTACACTGTACAGGTACATATGACAGCCAGCTATAATTATAATACTGTACTGAAATGCCAGTGTCCGTTGCTTTGAGACAAACAGCTTATTACACCTTGACTAAACTGCTGGATCTACTTTCCCTTGGACCCCTCACCAAAAACAAAAAATAGAAGCATAGTCACATAGGGGTCATGATATAAATCTATGAAATGGTCATAAATGTGAAGACAGCCAGAATTGAGCTGAGGATGTTCTGGTGTACAGTACTGAAAATGAGAGTAATTATACACATGGTACATAGTGAATTTAAATATTTTTGTTTTTTCTTTCAATTACATGTCAATACATATTTTGTATGCTGTTTGGTTTGTATGGCTCAACTAATATGTGTGTTTTATTATCTTTGATTGTAGATCATTGCCATGAGGACACCAACAACACAATAGAGGCTGAAGAATTACATGGGCACATGAACAGTACTTCATTGTGTGTAGAGTTGATAGAGATTGATGACGGAAACAAAACGGATGGGACCCAAATACTTGCCAAGACTTCAAGACCATATTGAGGAGTAAGTAGTCAAACCCTTGATGGAAAAGCTACATCATATGTCAAAGAAAATCAAGGGACTATAGTTTAGGTAGATTCTACAAATACTCAAAAATGTTTGAAGCTTTCAACTTCGTTGATTTAAGAACATTGTCACAGAGTTTTCCTTTTCCTTCCTCCAATTGGTTTTAGAATGGATACATGTAGCAAACAAAATTCAAATTGACATCTTTTGATACATGTACAGTAAGATTGAAGTCATGGTCAAAGATACGAGAAATTCCCCTGACAAAATACTGGTTCAGTTGCTTTGAATATTGAAACAAGGACTCTAAGGGTGTCTTTAGCTCATACTTGTATACATGTAGTTAAATACATGTAGCTTTTTTATGTGATGTGTATTTTGCATAATTATAAAAGAATGTAGCAGTTATACAGGAATTTGTTTGGCAATACTAATTACGTACAGTTTCAGACTTTTCAATTCAGTCTAGTTTTTGTGGGTTTTTAGCTTGTCAAGATCTGTTGTTACACATTTAGAAAATGATTTCATTCAATTCTATACACTGTTCTATGGCAGAGTACTAATGTGCAATATTTTGTTCACAATCTGATTAATTGCTGGTGGCTGAGATAGGACCCATACATGTATATGTACATGTACAACTCACATATGATTGAATTATTTCAACTCTGTAAACCAAAACAAAAGATGAAATCATGTTTACTGTTTACTGTCAAAAGAGAGCATTGATATACTTTTATAAAAAAAAATAAAATTTAAATAGAAAAGGCCATTGCTTTGAATCTTCAACATTTTGCAAATGTGCCATGATAAACATGCAGAAATTATTCAATTCTGAAAATTGATATTACTTACATTAACCCTTTTCCTGTCCATATTTCACCACCAGGTCAAGATGGTTAAAATAATGAAACACAACATATTCCATATGATGTATTTTAACATATTACTGTACATTTGAAGGCTGTTGAAAACATAAATTCTATAAACTTGATTTTTTTTTATCAAGCCAAGTGGGTGAAAATACGTCATGTTTTGGCTCAATACCGCTTTTTACTGACTTGGCTGATGGGGAAGTGATACTGTCTGGCACGAAAAGGGTTAACATAACACTTTTTTACATCAATCCTTAAGCAGTCACAATATTTCAACAGATCACTTGCGGTATTTGCTTCGTTAGATGGCTATTGTTTTTCTCAGGCTAGAACTGAAGGAGCCAAGTGTAGTTGGATGTTTTTAATTGTTGTAACATGGCAAGGATATTTTGACGGTAGATTGGAGACAATGTGTTCTCTCTTGTAGACAATGTGTTCTCTCTTGTAGACAATGTGTTCTTCTTGTTTACAGCAATTAAGTATTAAATGCTTGAAGAATAATTTAATCTAACACTTTCTCAATACGGTTAGGGGTCAAAAATATCTATCTGTGCTGACCTGAATTCAACATTAGTAGTACTGAAGCAACAATTTGGACAACAGTGAAACTCTAACAATCACATTCTTTTTCACCTCAGTGACTTCATAGGTCTCTGTGGCAGCTACAAAGTCACATAAATTTTTTTAGCACACAACATGTATTTCCATACATGTAGGGACTAATAAACAGAATTGAAAATTTAATTGTTTATGGAAACTCCACACAGGGCACTCTGCAGTCCATTTTGTTGTCATTCACAACTGTTCATTTTCCTCATCTTTTAAAACCCTTTGAAGTGTATACCAGTTTAACAAGAGGGGTATGTGTTCAAAGACTTGTTCATCAAATTTCCTTCCAAAATTATTATAATTTTTAAAATCCACATTCATTAGTTACCATATTATTTTTTATTTAAGTGTGATGCTACATATACATGTATCTGTATGTAATGATTAAGCCCCTTCATATCAATCAACATGATTACATTTTATTCTGTATCAGATTTGTTCTTACATGATTAGGTTTTCATTTTCTCTGACACTTCTGTGTAGAGCTATATAGGCTGGCTGCAAGGTCACTTGTAGTATGATGTAAAACTCTGTCTTTCAATTTGAAAATAGTATAGTAGGTCTCCAGTGCTACACTTAACTTTGTGGCCACCCAGTGTATGGTTCATCATCATGTATCAGGACCATCAACTTACAATGATAATTCAAAGACACTAAAAATTTGCATTCATTTGCTAAGAACTATGTATATTGTATATCACTGCTTTTTACCAGTCAATTACATTGCAGTAGCATGTATATACAATGTATTATCTGTTGAGAATTTGTTGAAAGCATTACTACTAGATATTGCTAAATTGTTGTAACATTGCAAAAATAATGATTTGTTAATTGTAAGGTGGAAGGGTTGAAATTTAAACTTAAGGCTGCATTCATAAACACCTCTGGAGGTGAAGGGCAGGAGATTTCAGGGAAGACTTGAAAAAATTTAAACATGCCCGGGGCATCATAAAAAATTGACATTGCAAAGGATGGGAGACTTGAAAATTTATTGAATATCAAATTCCTTTCAAAATACCTTCTGGCACTTTCATTTCCAGCCATTTCCATTTGCGGCGTGACATAGTTATATGTACTTATGAGTACATGAAATTTCATGTACTCACAAGCACATATACATTGTAATTACCATCTTCTAATAATATGTCAATTATTCAGGTCCATAAATGCACCAATATTGCAGTTTTAAATTAGGAAAAAATTATTCACAGTTTTGCCATAGACTCCAATGTATAGGGATCAACATTTCTTGTACACATATGCAGTTTTTGCCTGCCAATTCAAGCAAAGTACATTTAAATGAATTATCACACACATATAAATGTAAAGGTATAGCTTGTTTTTATGGGAACAAATTGAATAATTTGCCCAATAGCCTCGCATGCATTATGATTTGATATTTTCAGACAAAGCATTATATTGGCCACATTTTGCCTTCCTTTGGGAGTGACTAAAAATTATAGCAAGTCAGAAGGGAGGGGAGGGGGTTTGAACACATTGTAATTTTAAGTTAAAATTTGTTAGGGGGTATTTGAAAAAATCTGAGAACTTATTTGGGAATCCCCCCCAGAGCTGTTTGTCAATGCAGCCTAATGGCTCAGTGTAGAAAGCATTCAATCTAAGTATGGCAAATTATAACTGTAATTTTGAGATATATTTTGTTTGAATATATTTGTACCTGATGTAACACAAACATTGACTTTTCTTTCAAATCAGATGCTCTCTTAACATAATGTACGATGTATTTGTGAATATATTTTGTAATGTATATTACTACTACATGTACTCATTGAAATGTTAAATCCTTATATATATATGTCAATAAATGGTTATGAATTGTAATTGAATGTAATTTATGCCTGTCACTTTCATTTTTTCCACAAAGAATTTCACTATTACCTTTATCTGTGCACACATTCTATATTTACACATATTGTCCTCTAGTGATGGTGATTCAATTAAGGAAATGTCTAAACAGTCATAACTGAGTATGGCCAATAGCATTAGAACAGACGAGTTCACCATGTGAAGTATCGTCAACAATTGTTCAGATTTGGAACTGACTATATAAGTAGTGTTTAATCAGATTATTTGACTTTGAAGTGTTGTCAACTAAAGTTGAGATTTTGAACAGAGTATAAATGTTGCAATTTTTCGACAATGGTTGACAAACTGAATCACCTTACTCTGAAATTGAAATTTTTTATAATATAAGGCAAGTACTGCTAATCACGTATGTGTTTTGTGGACTTTTCCTTGGAAAAAAATGAATTTCATGTGCAGTAATTTCTCGGGTCACATTTTTCATCAGAAAATGTTACATGGCCATATTTGTATCAAGATGGACTCTCTTTTTTCATAGAAAAATAGAAAAATGAAACCACATTAATTTGTGTTAGGATTTTCAAGCACTTTTTTTTGAAAATTTGAAAAGAAAAAAATTGATTCCATGATTTTTAAGAAAAAAACTCATTTCACCTCAACTTTTCGTAAAGTGGGAACTGTTTTTCGTTCTGTTTTACTGACATATTTTTTCTCAGAATTATGCATTTCGATTTTCTAACCCGTAAAAATGATTTTCTCCCCGATACATTTCGTCATAATCGTCATCTCGCTGTCCGTTCAAGGAAAGTCAGAGTAAACTTTGAACAAGTGAAGACAAGTCTTTTTTCGGTGTTGTAAACCTCAATATTACCGTAATCGAGCCAAAACAGCGCGCTTGTGTTGGTATTATGTGCACAATATATGTAAAATAAAACTTGCAGTAATTATCACAAAGAAGCAGATTTTGAGAAGCTGATTTTTTGAAAGTGTACTTATAAAACCTTAATATAGCATTTCAGAGGGAAAGTAGAAGCTGCTCGTAGTTGTCCTTCTAAAGCGATCTGAAAATATTCTCCCTTCTTGCCAGTGTTCCCGCTCTGCATCGCAAAACAACACGTTCCTCTTGCTGCCAGAGTTTCCTATCTGAAAACTTGAACGAAATCACAACTCTAACTCAATGCCCTCTTATTATTCATTAAGTTGCACAAAGTGTAAATGAGGAAAATTCCGGTGCCCGCTGAATATTGTGATACAACTTAACCTTGCTATTTTAGAACACGTTTCCAAAGAAAGTTGTTGGATTCCTCAACTACACAACCAATTAATATAATGTCATAAAGATTTTGTACCAGAGCTTGTCTTGTCGCATAACCCAAACCATAGTGATGGATCACAACTGACGAGATCAATAATGTGACGCTTTCGATAATTTGTGACAGAACACTGTCACATCTGACTTAGGTGTGATCTGGTCAAATGCTATTACTTTGGAAGACAAGATCAATATCAAGATCAATAATGTGACGCTATCGTTAATTCTTGAGAACGTGACCGAACACTGTCAAATCTGACTTACGTGTTATCTGGTCAAATGCTGTTACTTTGTAAAAGAATTTTAATGATGTAAAGAAATTTTATGGACATTAGATACAAGCATTGTAGGGGCAGTGTTGACCGTTTTTCCGTAGTAAGTGTTCCTAAAAGTAAATTATTTTGTATCCGTTGTTTCAACGGAAGACCTTTATGCGCGTAGACTTGTGCCGACCTTGTATTATTATATTTGTAATGATAATTGCAAGGTAACGATTGTACCTTGGCTTAGATTTTCCTTCGGTAGTTTAAAACATAGTAGAACGAATTTGAAATTCAAAAAGTGAGATTTTATGACAGGAAGATTACTTACCAGCGTCCGGCATTGTAATGGTGATAACATCTCGTATCGAGTTGATTGCTTTTGTTGTTCTTCATTCTCACGCTTTAGTCGCGTAATTTCTGCTTCTAGGGCTTCAGATTTGGACCTGCTTTCGTCTTTGAATTGATCAAGTGTCTCGGAAATATTAGCACTATATCTCTAACTTTTCACCAAGCTTCCCTCGTGTCTTTGGAGATGTGCCTGGCTACAATCAGTCCTTTACCAGTCCGTCACTCACGTTAGCATTTTTATCAATACTGCTTTCCTGCTTTTTCATATAAAAGCATCTCTCACCGCGGTCATGGCAGTTACAGTGTCCTGGCGGCCTGGGCAAGTCTCATTGTCGTTGGCTGGTAAAGTGAAGACATAAGCACACACATCGGATCTGTAACAATAGTCATCTTTGAATGGGCACTAACGCTGACCAAGCTGTGTAACAGCAGCCTATGTGAGTTGGTTCATGCAGAATAGGCATGCTATATAGTCTTCAGGAGAGCCATAGTAGTTTTCAATGCAATCAAAATATAGCGTTGTTGTTGTACAGTTTGCCTTTATATACAGTGCAAACTGTATCAATATTGAAAAATCAATTTGAATATTATGCATAGTCTGTCAAGTAGTTTCCTGTTCTCGAGTACTCATATCTGATAGTGTGTTATTTTCACCCGAGAACAATATCAATGCTTGCTTATACAATTGCTTGACGGAAATGTTCAAGTACTTGGCAGATAAGCTTAACATGCCCAAGTTAAACAAACTAAGGTGACCCGGTTTGTGTTTGTCAACTGATGTAAACTTATCGCTTATCAATATCATATGACAGGAACCCTCCGTGATTTAATATATCCGCCACTCTTGAGATTACCGACCCCGAAAATAACATTTATAATGATTTTAATTGCTCCAGAATGCCCTTAATGCATAGCAATGCTCAACTGTACGTCTTTGATTGCTTAAAAGGATATGTTTATTAATACAAAGTTTATCACTAAGAATGGAATTCCTACGTGCTCTCGCAGCACCATTGACTGAGGAACGAGTTCTTGCCGAAGTTTCAATTTCTTTGATGTACTGACGAAATCTAGCTGAATGCTCCTTGCTCTTACAAATAATGCGTAACCTGTTAAATTCTAATTAATTGAGATCCTAAAAACAAAAGCAATATTTATGTGATAGTTATACGAATAGGCGATTTCTGTTTGTAAGATAATGGACTACCCACTAGTGGTGAAGTATCAGCCGATTCGATTCGTTTGCAATATTTCAAGTAGAAGTGCAAAAAACATCGATATACTTGTAATAGTCTCATTTTATTAAAAATTTCCTAAAATACTAGTAATGGGAACAATAAGTTATTTTAGGGAAAACTCAGTAGCCACAGGGTAGTTTTCTTTGTCATCACGCCTTTGTGTCAATGAGTAGTTATTTTAAATTTTTGTACAAAAGTACATGTTCTGAGTACTGAGTTCTGAGGGTGAATTAGGAGAACAAATAGCCGAAAAAAGTTGCTGCTATTATTAATTTTATAAAGATGATCAAAATGTTCTGGTCGCCTCGGATTTTGCAGTAGGTCCTACTAGTTTTTTTTGAGATAAAACAAACTTTTCTGAACAAGGTCGACAGAATCGGGCGGAACATTGCACGGCGACATCGGTTGATATTTCTATTGATATCGAGTGTGAACTACGCGCGTTACCAATGATCTTCTAGTTAATAGATGAGAAAGTGAACCTTAAAAATATAATATAATCAAAATATTTATTATATATAATGTAATCAAATCAATCATGCAACGGAAGGGAGGCTTTAGTTTGCTGCAGTATAACACTGGTTTGTTTTGGCAGTGACAAAACATGTATTTTCTGATTTCATGTTCATCCCCAAAACGACAGATATGAATTGGCTCTGTGACAAAATCGCCAAATAGTCGTCTCTATACTCAGCAAAAATCACATTTTGCTTTAAATTTTAGTATTAGTTCCAATGCGCGCCAATATTTATCGCATTGAAACGATGATGGTCCGTGCCATTAGCCCTAACTCCCTATCTCTGGACCTCGGAACCACATCAATGCCTCTCTCCTTATGCTACCTTGTATACTACCAGTATCTGTATGTTTGGAAATCTTCTGTTTAGGCTATTTTGACATTCACTCTTCCATTATGTTAATTCTTCCTAAGATGTAAATTATTTTCGTCGTCTTCAGATCGGACATTATCAATTGCAGTCTTGCGCACCATCCCTTGTACAAGCCACGAGACCTTATTGCTATCGTTACCATTGATATTTAAGTAAACATAAATAACTCTTTATTTTGATATGTCGGTAACCGTCTTTCTGACTCTTTATGTAAGTCCATTGAGAAACCTTTCCACGTATCACATCAGCAATTTAGTGTGAATATGCATATTCTGAGGTGACAGTTTGATAGTTATCAAACGAAAATGTTCGTTTGTGGTTTGACGAGCTTCCCTGTCTCAACAACCTCAGGAATGACTTGCCAGCTCGTTTGCTATTTAGTTTTGTTGTTACCTTAGGAGATAGTAACGCAAATTTGTCATATATTATTATTTTACTTCACTTAAAATTTTTATTATTTTCTTTAATATTCGATACTCTATTTGCGAAAGAGAACACTTTTTGCGAGACTAAATCTGCAAAAGTCTCGATCGGATTCGAAATCACAATGTACGGCACCACGTCACTTAGCGAAGATATCACAGTCAAAATCGTTCGGTTAAAAAGGGGGTTTTAACAACTGTGAAAAGTTGCGTGACGATTTTCGGATCGCAAGCCCCCAAACGCTGTACATTTCATAAAGCACTGGCTCACGTAACTCGGTATCATATGGCGGACAGAAACTCAATCAAAGTAGTAAATCGCTAAACTGAGCGTCAACTAATTATAAATTGTTGTCGTATGAGGGCAGACTTAGATATTATATGACGGAATTCTTTGGAATCCGGAGTCACGAAGTGAACACAGAAGACTACACCGAGTCACAGATCCATATGTACATACAACTGCATTTGATTGTTGCACAACATTTTCTGCATCACATGTTTTGAAATTTATTTGGCATAGTTTTGCCTGTGAGGATGGACACTATCTCGAACACAATCTCTCTCTCTCTCTCTCTCTCTCCTCTCTCTCTCTCTCTCTCTCTCCTCTCTCTCTCTCTCTCTCTCTCTCTCTCTCTCATACACATGCTCACACATAAAAAATACATAAGGGTAAACTTTGCAACAAGTGGAGAGGCTAGGGTGTCCAAACTTACTATGAACAGTGGCCTAATGCTCCGGGAAGTTAACTTGACACACTAAACAAAACTACTGCAAAATAAGATGTTACACTTTTTTCCATTACCCGTAGAGTAATGTCGGCATAAAGTGATGACAAAATTGGTATAATTCGATGACTAGCAGATAGCAATAACACAGCGTGATCGAAACCAGCTCGCAGGTTATTCTTGCAGAGTGCTTATGTATAGTCCAGACATAGGGTATAGCCCAAAATTGATGTTGAACTGTGTGTAATAATTCTCATGACAGACAGTACAGCTTATCTACAACTTCCCGAGTTTTATTTTTAATACACAACAAGACGCACACGCAGGTTTGGAACAATATAGCATCTGATATTACAGTCGCGTTTAAACTCTTAAAAAAATTACAGTTGAAATCTGTAATGGTATAGGAACATCTCGTAGAACGTTTTTTAGAAATTCTTTATGTGAACGAGGTTATGACTTCATCTCAGAGTCTGTTAAATTGATGAAATAAAAACTTTCCGGTTTATAGAATCAAAACAAGCTCTAAAGTATGAATGTATTTACATCCTTGATTTTGGTTTTGCCCTGCCAATCACATGCATGAGATACGTATACAATTTGTCAGACAATGCCAGACAATGGATGACAGACTATAAAAATTAAGAACATCATACACGTTGACAATTATCCGCAAGTTACGTCAGTGCAGGACGTTTTCACTCCATAAACTTGAAGCTCAATAAGCTGTATCTTTTGGATTTTTTTTCAGAAATTTTGCTTTTTGGTTTCCCGACACTTTCTGCATTGAATCCCTAAACTGTAATTTAATACCAAGTATTTACATATCAACACAACCTATATGAGTATAATCTACATTGTTAGTGTTGAAAATTGTATTCAAGTGCGGACTAGAATTCATTTGTAAACAATAAACAATGATCACTACACACATACAAGCTGTGTTGACAAAACGAATACTCGAATTTCAGCATGACAAACGGATTAGGGTCAGACACAGTAGTTGATATACAGAAGCAGAATACTGAAAAAATTGCCACAAGTTAAAGCTTATGTCCCTTGAATGCAGAGAACAACAGAATTTGTCAATGTAACTTGATTGAATGTTAGAATCAGAGAAAGGAGTAAGCTCTTATATTGGATTGGGTACAAGACTTATTCAGCTTTGTTCCAATGTATTTTCATCCTTTAACGTTGTATTATGCTGTTTCAAAATATTACACAGCTTCATCTTTCAGAATTTCATTGTTCGTTACAATTTCCACCGTCTAACACGACTGAACTCGTTAACTATTCAGTTATGTGCGATGATGTCGATGTGGCAAACACAAATTAATTAGTAGCAATACGCTTTTAAAAAGAGAGCGGGCACATCGACCCTTAATAAAATATAACAGCAATGCATCTATAAACTTGGCCCTTGAGTACCGAGGATGCTTACAGGGCGGCGTGGAAAATGGTGGCGGTGACCGACACGAATAGCGCCACAAACGACACTACAGAATATACTGCGTTGTTACACTCGTCTCCCTGGCAACATGCAATCGCAGTACCTGAAACATAAAACAAACATAATAAAAGAGGTGTAATCTTGGTGCTTATACTCAGACATCATTAGTCCATGCAATTGCATATTAAGTAAACGGGACCAGACCCTCCGGTTTGCAATCACCAAATTCATGGAAATTTCTGAGTAATTAATTTCGGACAGATCAATGTCATCTTCTGATGTGAATGCTATTTACTCAGAAAATATATGAGGATGAATCCATTTGATTTCCTTGATGGGGGCTTGGGGCGATGTGGATACGTTTGAACACGATCCCTATAATCGTGGTTTCAAGCAACAACAACAAAATAGTTATACTCGTTGAATTTATTGGTTAACAACAACAGGACTTATACAAAATAAACAACAATACAAACAACAACAGAAACCAGATTTCCTGGTCCCCTGTGGTATAGTGAGGTGACAGGGGCTATTTTGATGGATAATTTGGACGTTAATTGTACCAGAAAACGTGCAGTTTTGAAATAATCCAGACGTGGGACGACTGCAACTGTGATGAACAGTTGTGCAGAATTTGTTGCCCGATTCAGCGAGTACAAATGCACCGACTGGGCAAATTTCGAATATTCTGGTTTAGGGGCCGTTTTAGCACCGATAGTGTTTTAGCATTGGTGGAATGAGCTCTCGTCCAATCAGAATGGCGCATAGTAGCGTGATATAACACAATAACATTTTTACACTGCAAAGTCATGTACATGCTGAGTGTCTTTTTGAACTAATAATACAGATGGTTAATTTGACTGTATGTGTATAGACAAAACCTAAGTGTACGATCTATATACTCTTGTTGACATTTTATAATTTCTCCTGTTCAGTGTCCTCGCTTTCAAATTTGTTGTATTCATACTGCAGTGCAGTGTTTTAAAGAACCATTACATATAAAGTATTATTCCATATCTTTGCACCACAATTTGTGAAAACGCTTCCCTTTTTTCATACACGAAATGAAATGGCTTTACCCTAAAATGTTACATGAAAATTGTGACGATCCCTCACCTCCGTTTGTTCCTTTCGAGTCCTTATTATATTGCAACATTGACTAAAATACTTTTTCAAGGGTCTGATAAAATACTTAATATAAAATAACGTTCTGTCTAAAAATGTAACTTATGTGCTTATATTACGAATGCCGACAAAAACATAAGCTCTCCGAATGCGGTAAACTGGTTTGCTCATTTCAAGCACAACTCGACAACGACTTTACTTCTTTCTGTTGGAACAATTGTTCTAAAGCCTTTACTTACACCCGTGGCCACTTAGTGTTGATTAAGCTTGTCTGGTGCACGCAGAATTTCTGTTATGTATAAACGAAACAAAGTGGTGATCGGTGTAACAAATGTAAGGTTCACTATCGGCACCCCACTGTTAGGATTGAGATAACGTTCTACTAAAATGTCTCGCTTGCCCAATTCAAATCGATCACAACACTGCACTGTAGACACGCTGTAAGTCTGCACTCCGACAATGAACATCAATAACAACGGTCGCGAATATCATAAGGGCAAATCCTTCAGTGAGGACGTAGGAAGCTTGATTGTTCAAAATATAAGAGATTGTGGTGGCAATCCGGCACCTAGCGAGGTACCACGAGGAGCTTACAAAGAAACAAGCAAGTCTTTTAAGATAAGCGTGGAGAGAGCCAGAAAAGTTTGGAAGAGATGAACATGTATCAGGATAAGTTCCCTTCAACCAGGATGTGAAAGTGTAGTTCATGGTTACACACATGTGAATACATGTACATGTAAAATGCTACCCCGACTGTACTTTACTCTTACCTTTTCTCTTGTACCAAGTGAAATTGGAGTACGTTTATTAAAGGTGTGTAGGAAAGAAACATGGCTTAGTGCAAGTGAATGTTTATTTCGAAAGTTTTGCAGTCAAGACGGGCGATGTCTGTAATTTAATCGCTAACATTTTCAAATTGGCATTTTCTCAATTTCCGCATCTGAACAGAGTCTGAACACGACACTTGCGATACACACTATAGTATCGTTGGTTTCACTCACTGCAATGTTGAAATCGGCACAAAATGTGTGATGTTCTCCAACACTGACTGCATTTGAAACACATGAATTTTAGCAGATACTGAGTACTGATAGGACAAATGCTGTGGTCAACATCATTTGTATACATTGTATTTTATAATCACTCCCTAATTTCAGGCTAATCGGCGTGTCCACGGGTACCGATAGTAGGATCATTATCACCACTGATACAGGGTAACCGTTTTATCACCCTTCTGCAGACAGAATTTCTGCTTGTACCAGACAGGCTTGATCAACACTAAAGTGGCCACGGGTGTAATTATTTTTCTCCTTAATCTGTCAATAATCCTCCATCGACAAGAAATTAAATAGTTATCCTCTAAATGTCAGTTTTGATATATCAGTGGTGATGGTATAGCGCGATATGGTCCACCACAATGCATCTGGTCGACGTCATATTGATAAGGAATTTGAACTTCATTCTTTGAAATGACAATAATAAGAAAACCATACTGCGATACACTGTAGTTGTGTGGTTTGCCTTCATAGACCGATACAATAATATCATAAAGCTTATATATGTAATATAGTGTAAAATCAGAGATAGATAACGATGAGAATGTTTTTGAAAGATTTAGAGACCTTCTGTTCCCATTTTGTTTTGATGTGAAGGTGTATGGCATGTTGTCTAAGCATAGACAGTAGAAGCTCGCTTCTACTGTCTATGATTTAAATGATCGAGCAAGTTTCTTTATTTTGTCTGTCCTTGATTGAGTCAGTCATTTTTGCGTGTTGTGTGTGACAAATACTGTCAAGTATGGTGTAATATTTTCAGTAATTGTAAACTAGTGTGGCATTTCTGTCACAGAACCTTTTTAGTCTTTACCAACCTCAGAAAACTGAGCTTTGACTCTCTACAATTATTGTCTTATTACTACTTGAAACAATACGAGCCTGTTGGTGTTGACCCTTTCTTAATGAACTCTCCTAGTGTGTCGACTTCGGGTCAATGTTATGTAATGAGCTCTGTTGTGTGTATGTTGTAACGTATTAGGGCATGGCGTCAAATTTCTCATGGCGTGTGTATTTCAAAACAACTCGACTGACTACTGAAAAGACTGATATTTAAATGAGAACTTTCATGCAGTTGGTTAGATGTTGTTTGGTGACCAACAGCTCAAGGCAGCAGCAAAGAACAAATAAAGGCAGACACGTCGCAATCTCTGCCTCTGATTCCAATCATCATGGTTACTACTGTATCTCGAACGCGGAGTCTTGTCGGAATACATTGTTTTTCTCTGCGAGGACACTGTAGTTACATCAAACATTTGCATTGCTAGGATTCACATCAGCTCTGATGTGATATCCCTTTACAAAGCAACGATGCAAATTATTTTATGATTATGATTTGTACTCTGATATCTGAGTAAGATGTGGTGATTATATATTTATAGCATGATGATAGCCGAATACAGTTTAATGATACCCATTTTTAGGGCATCCATTTTCGCCCCATTACTTAACAAAAACATATCACGTGTACATTAACCTCGGACGATATAAGAAGTCGATTTATGTAATATAACCGATATTGTCTTTACAAGACAAATCAAATTAGGAGAACATATTGATGCGTTATTGTGCCATGCTATATCGTGCTATACTGGTATTCCAGCTAGCTAGAGGTCATATAGATTACACAGTGAGACAAACAGAAGGACATAGATGTGCAGATAAACTTAGACGCTTCTATATGTACCCCATTTGATAACGTTCAGTTCTAGCCGAGTAACGGCGGTAGATATGGAAAAATAGGAGCTGCGAAACTACATTAGCTTGTGTAACAAACGAAAATGGCGTGCTTACATGTCACCTTACTCTCTTCCTCGCCATATTTGCACGAAATCACTGCTGCATGATTGAGCACAGGGAGAAGCGCCAAATCAACACATCCTTTTGATGAAATCTTGGTGATATTTGTGATATTTCCAATTAAGACGTAAGTCCCTTCTTGTGTTTCTATCAACAGTCTCCTCTCCCTTAACAACCTCTTGATAATTTGAAAAAAACACTACTTAGTCAGTGGCATCGCCTAATCGCCCACCGTGTTGACCTTATAAGGAATTAAATTCACACCAGACGATATACTGATGACGTAATTAGTATATCACAGCAGTGATTACATCACTGAGCGTAGGGAAAGACTCTTTATACATTGTATGATGGGCCGTATTTACATTAGTGGTCACAGAAGAAGACACATAGATGTCAACTTACGAACTCCTAAGAGGGAGTTATCACTTTCAGCGCAACCTGGAAGGCAAGCTCGAGTCACCGATGTAAGGTCGCCATCTTTGTATATCGCAGTTGTCTGTAATAAGAAAGATAATATTGTCATTGTCAGTGTCTCTGCTAAACTTTTGTATCTCTTCTTTCCTGCCTTTGATTGGTTTTATGGTGTTCTTTCGTCTGATCTTGTTTCTAGTCTCCTCTTTACATTCTACTCCAAAGTATGACACATAAGAGAAAATCAGAACAAACAGCTCACAACGGGCAGCAGAATGAAATACTAAATACTGACAGAATTACATAAACCGATTATTACTTGGTGATTATGCACTTGGCAAAATGCTTGATATATAACAATATATACACATATACTGATTCTGTAAATGTGTCAAATACGTTAAATATACACGTACGTATAATAATAAAATGCAAAACTACAGTGTACACTTGGTGTGCAAAGATCTGCATTACGTATACTCATGAACTGCATAGATATACGCTACACATATCTGCGTATTGGAATGTTCCATATATAAAGATATACGTTACGTATGCAATTAATATTGTTTCATATACGCAAATATACATAAATATACTCAACGTATATCCAGCATTTTGCCCAGTTGGATGTAAGCAATTACACAGAACAAGTAACGATGACACCATCCCCTAGCGTTCATTAAAACAACTCAGTGATTGGGAGTTATTATGGTAGAGATTTTCAGGGAAAATGCTAGCGGTACTAGAAGTCTGAGACGATGTGAAAGCGCTGCCCGGAGTGGAGTCAGTTCAGTGAGATTAATGCTATCAAGGGTCGACGGTCAACAAACTTGTCAAACCCCAGCTTGATGTCTATGTTATTATTCTTTGCCGTTGTAGTTCGAACATCTCTATCGTTGGCTGCAAAATTTGTCGTGTTTGGAAGTGCGATGAGAAGATTATTAGAATGACAAATTGCAAATATAATTCAGAGAAAATTACACTAAATCATAATGGCTTCTCTTGAGGAAGTCATCTGTAATGTGGCCAAATAAGGGAGCGTTCTGTTTGTACGACCTGGGGGGGGGGGGCGGCAAAATCTTGTCGCCGGTGTTCAAAAAAATATAGACCCCCCCCTGCATTTTTCGTGAAAAAAAGATGACCCCCCCTTGTCAGACGAAAAATTTGATCCCCCCCGCTGAAAAATAACCAAAACCAATATGTCAAATTTACCCACATGGTTTGGATTTGAACTACGGTACGCAGCGCACTTTATTCGTGTAGCAGAGATGCCAGTGCACAAACTTCTCAGCCACATCCATTGAAACGTCTGTTAATTAGGACGACTGTAAGGCAATTTTTAACTTCATTTCCATAGACAACTCATGTCCATGGACATTGTATAAAGTAAACTTTATTGGAGTGGTTTGCCAAAGGCAGCCCTCCGGTTAAGAGGGTCATGGGCCATTACGTAAAGTCAACTTTATTCTAGTGGGCCACCAAAGGTGGCCCGCCGGTGAAGAGGGTCGATCATGGCTATTGCATAAAGTAAACTTTACTGGACAGGGCTGCTGTTGAAGGCGTGCGGCCATTAAGATTGCCATGGGGTATTACATTAAGTCAATTTATTGTAGTGGGCCGCCGGAGGCGGCCCGCCGGTAAAGAGGGTCGATCATGGCCATCGCATGAAGTAAACCTAATTGGAGTGGGCCATTAAGATTGCCATGGGGTATTACATTAAGTCAATTTATTGTGGTGGGCCGCCGGAGGCGGCCCGCCGGTAAAGAGGGTCGATCATGGCCATCGCATGAAGTAAACCTAATTGGAGTGGGCCGCCAAAGGCGTCTGCCCGTTAAGAGGGTCATGGGTAATACATAATGTGTATTTATTGTAGTGGGCCGCCGAAGGCGGCCCGCCGGTAAAGAGGGTCGATCATGGCCATGGCATAAAGTGAACTTTATTGTTGGTATTATGTTTTTGAAAATGTGGTGACCCCCCTTTCCTACCAGTGAAAAAGCGATGACCCCCCCTTTGCGGATTCCAAAATTATGATGACCCCCCCCCCCCTGAATTTTGCCGGCCCCCCCGGCCGTAAAAACTGAACGGTCCCTAAAGCGTGTATGTTTATACAGCAATACAATGGCCTCAGCAATATTTATACTAAACGATATTCAATATAGCCCTTCGGTTTGAATGAGTTCTAGATATAAAGCGAGCGAAGTTCTTCTAACTTATCAAAGTTTTGTAAGATAAATGGATGGAATTTCTTAAGTCTGACAGAATGGAAGTATCATCAAACAGGGAATATTTTGAGGTGAACGAGCCTTGCATTGTTTACGCCGCCATTGCCGAACGCTGCTTGATAGCCATTTTAACTACAAACTTATCCCCATGCTCGACTAATGGTGGCGCTGTTCCGACTGAACTGGAACTGTGGTGAACAAACGGGTGCCAGTTGTAGCTTTTTTACACAATTTATACTGTGTAACCTGTCTTTTGGTTTACTGATGAACATGAATTATTGATTGGTTAAAGTTCACTGTCTCTGCTATTGACTTTACACCCTGGAATGAAATATATGTCAAGATGCTACTGCAACGTACTGCGTAAACTTATACATTGTATCCTCGAAAGTCAGCCGCACGGCACTCACCGAGCACTTCGAGCCAGAACAAGTTCTGGTAGTGTCATCGACAGGGTCACAGTTGTCTTCCAGTGGCCATGAGCAAGAGTAGCATGAGTCACCGCCATCACCGTCACCATCGCCATCACCGTCACCGTCACCATCACCGTCACCATTACCATCGCCATTACCATCGCCTGGCATAAACAGGTAATAACATTTGTTAATGCAAATCACCGAAACCTTTTGGGTTAACATTAAATTGACAAAGTATTTTGCTTGTTTTCTAACACGTCAGTGGGTACATTATGCATAAGGAAAGCCTTACAGCGTTTTGCTCTTTCGACTACTTTCTGACCCTTCTCTACCTAAAAATCATAAAGCGCAAAATGCGACAAGGCTATTGTTATGGATTTGGATAATATGGTGTGTAATAAAATAGCAAATTTGTTGGTGCTATGCCAAAGGTTAGCGCCGGCCGCAACGCACGCTGGGTTTATAAGACTGTTGACTCACCAGGGGCATCAATATTATATCATTGGTCGATTCCAATTAGTCATGGACTTACGACCGGGAAAGCTTGTACATTATATATTTCTTAGTGACCCTTCCCGTCTCGTTTTTTCAGTATTTTTTCCGGAAATGGTCGCTGGATAAAATATATTTTATTAGCTCCTTTAGAAGTCACTCTGTTTACCCAAACCGATATTTGCATGGAACTGTAAGGACCAATTTCTTGACTTTTAGAAAATCATGTTCACATCAAAAGCTTTTACAACATATTTTGAAATCATCGTCTATAATATGTCTGTGAATTTCAAACCAAACATTCAATATTTAAATGTTTTGTGTCATGGTTTTACTGTTTGTCTTCAGGATCATTATCCCTTAAAGTAATTGTCAAAAATTGCTTTTACATTTTCTTTGCAGTTTCTCATGATGATCTGTTAGCTAATATTCAAATTTAAAAAGCCATTTCAATTTGTTGGGCGATCTTTTTTTCAAACGCCACTTTCTTTTTTTGACATATAATTTAACGTTCAGATTTTGCAGATCGGTTAACTGATGTGTACAAACGATGAGAAATTATTACAAATATCAATCTGGAAGAGTGGTTTTCTTACTTACGATCAAAACATTGTATTCTATGAAACCACGCACTTTCAAATTTGGTATGCATCTTGATACAAACTACTGAATTTTTAGAGTCAAGCTTGTCATCTTAATTGATGTTCAGCAAAACATAAGTGTTTTAAAATCATTACAATATGCCATTCAATTGCTTAGCGACTGAGATGTTGAAACAACCATAATAGTTTCGATTCCGGGAGCCAACTGATTCACACTCAATGAATGAAAACCTAATTTTGAAACAACTCAATATACCAGAATATTGAGGTTTTTGTTGGAATGTATAATTGTGGTCACACACAGACCAGCTTAAACACATTCTCGTATTTGCCTGAGTGACAACCTGTTTCAGACTTTATTTGCTCTATTTCTAGACCTGACAACTGACTTTGAATAAATGCAAGGAGATGTTTCTCTTATAGAATCTGTTTTAATCCATACTTCCTTTTCTAATGTCATCATTTTCATTTGATGCAGTGAAACTGACATGAAATGGACTAGAGTGATTATGATAATGAACTTAAATGAAATAAAGACTCGGCTATAGTAAAGAGTGATTATCAACGACCGTTCTACCAGAATATTGTCACTTGCCGAAACAAAAACTTCCAGACTTTCATCATTATTTTACGCCATACAAAGAGCTGTAAGTAACTTAAACCTTATGTACTTTGCAGTGCTTGTCATGATTCTGATTATTTACAATCAGATTTCAAAACCATTTATTAACTAAGATATACAAAGATTTTAAATGTTATGCAAATTTTCATAACTCTTCAATTGCATAAATCCTGGATTGTTGCTACGGTATCAAAATATATATTTCCTTGAACTTTCTCACCATGGGATGAAGCGCTGTCACTATTACATTTATCTGTATCGCAGCATTCGGTGTCGGCACCTGTGTAGAAAATAACCCATGATAATGAAAGCATGTCATCTTTGTACCGAGGTCTGGCTAAACACTCTTATTTCCAATAGTTGAGGTCTCTCTCTCTCTCTCTCTCTCTCTCTCTCTCTCTCTCTCTCTCTCTCTGACAGAAATAATCAGATTCAGACAGAAGCATTAGGACACAAATAAACGCGCCATGTCGAATGCAAAATACAAAGATAACACTACCCAATCTGCCTAAAATATCTTCATTAGATAAAGAATCTATATCTTGATACAGGGTCAGACCAAAAGAAATATAGTTGTCTTCTCGTCTCTGTCTCCTCAATTGTAGTGAGAATCTCCCTCTGCTCGTTTTAGTTTGGTTACCAGTATCGCTTACTGTATACTGAACGCATGACTGGTGTGAGTGATACTTACCTGTCCCTGACACTGGGTTTGTTTCTCAGGCATGTTACAGCACATGCACGCGTAACAGCTGTGACCGAGTTGCTCAGATACGCGAAGATGGTCTGAAAGAAGTTCCAGAAAACCAATCAACGTCACGAAGTATAGACATAGGCATTAAAATCCATGTCTTGCCTATATGATGCCTTGTTATCGTCATGGTAAGTGAAACATTGCACAGCTCTTTGCAGAAACGTTGACCAATCTGCGGGTTTTATTATCATTTGTGTAAATTTTACGTTCGCACCTGTAGAATACATACTGTTCAAATGATCTCCTTCTGAACTTCGATGTAAGCTTTTGATGCGGTTCATACTTGATGATGAACATTCAGCTCTCAGGATGACGTTGAACAGAAGAACCAATCGCTTGATTCAAATTTATTTGGTTAAGGAAGCGTTCAGTTCGTTATTAAGGCCGTGGATGGGCCGGCAAAATCCACGGGGTCGTCTTAAATTGGAACACGATTGGAACTAATTTGGGATAATTGGATGGTGAAGTAAGGTCACTTTAAACTGCAAATGTAAGGCCATCTTTTCTTTATAAGTTACACATTTGTTTAATAGTGTTTAGTTATGTTGCAGCATTCAGCTATATGGCACATAACACTATTGATAAATTTGAAAAATTTGAAGATCAAATTATCCAAAATTAGTTCCAATCGTGTTTTGGAAAGCTGGAGGTGGGAGGAGTCATTTTCAAACAGCACAGAGGGGTCACTTAACTTTCTAAACATATATCACGTCAAAAGCTAGTATGTAGAAAAACATTCTGGGAAATTAAAACTGATTTTCTGCATAAGTTCATTCTCTGAAGTCAGTTCACTGTAAATCTGAATAAAAGTACATGTATTATCTGTCACGTGGACATCTTGACCGGGCAACTCAACACAGGCTTGTACGCTTGTAAATTGACATCACTGAGGGCAAATGAAAAATTCCAGTCATTCTTTGGCGGAGGTAAGGCAATGATTAGGTGCAAACTATATGTTAATCTGATCCTGGCTCACATTAAAGGTTCCCTTTGTGCTGTTGCATAGCACTATGTTGATACCTGACCAGTTTTCAGGGAAGAGATGTATACAACTGATCAGGATAGGGATTGTAAATGAAAAGTTTTAATGGCTTTGTTTGTTTATGTCAATCAGTGACAAGAAAGAGATATATAAATATACCTTTTAGTATTACAACTCTTATAAACTCGCCCTAGGGCTGGATAAATTACCCACCGTAGAATATTATCGTAAAAGAAGAATTTGCCTGACCAACCCTGCCGTAATAACTGATCGCTTCATAAGTCAGCTCATATCACACTTTACTAGCAATATGACAGAGCCCGTGTCACACACAGGATTTGTAGATTAGAGCAAGTGTAAAATGTACATCAACAGCTAGAGTGAGCCATGAAGTAAATTGACGTAGTATCTGAGTGAACTTTAGGTTTCAATTAGCGGCTTCTATCAAACCAAAGTTCACATTTTGTGAATACACTTTGCTGCTATCTGTTTACCTGACACTCGCCACTGCAAGTTTCGGTGTTGGTCGTTCCGTCTACTGGTTTAGCGCAGGTGTCACTGTCCGCTACCGATGACGAAACACAAAAGTAACATTCAACAGCTGAGCTTCTCTCTTGAAATAAAAAATATATGAATAAAAACCAATTAACATTTATATGCACTTTGATAAAGAAAATCGTGTTCACATGTAAACTGCACCAGATTACACCTTTCATATCCCTAAGTTGACATTGTAACAGATCATGATTAGAATCCCCTTCCATTGCCGTTTAAATCTGCAATAGTGTAACTGTTTGAAAGATATTGATTGCGAGGCCAGAGATAATGTGAATACAGTAAATTTAAGCTCATATCGTCTGTCGGAAAGAAACGTGATAGTTTGTGTCGTGTGATAGCATTCTCCTTGAATCGAGCAACAGAGAATGATGATTGAGTATATGACGAGGAATTTAATATAATTTTACAGCCTCGTCGAAAAGCGAAAATTCAATCAGTAAAAGTAAAAATTTTGTGACTCAGAGCAACATGGCCGTCTCTCATGATCCACGATAACAGTTCATTGTCGCATACCGGATATTTTATCAGATGCTCTATCGTTGACCTCGCATGTTAGCTGACGTCAAATGAGACGTAAAAGGACAAAAGAATGAAAAGTTTGTCATGGCACAGTGATTTCTCTTACACAGTACTTGATTGGTTGCAGATATATCCCATGCTCTCTTTTCAGAATGGCAGTATTAATTATTTCGATTCAGCGCACATCAGAAACATTTATGACCGCCATTAAAAACAAAGTGTGTGTTTGCCAGCAGAGACAACAGCTACCGGGTCATATTAACCTCTTGGTAAGAGATTGTGTTTGCAATCACATATGTAAAGTTATACAGGTAGCGGCATGACCTCCATTGTACAAAAAGTACGTAAGGCATGATTTTGTCTTTAGTCGCAAATCATGGATAACGTTGATAGAGATCTTGTCGAGCAATCAGCATTTGGCACAGATTATAGAATTCATATTATCAAAAACCAACTTGCATAAATGGGCTACAGATTTAATGACACCAATAAATTGAGAAGGAATGTAGACACTATGCAACGTTAACGGTTTCTATTTTCATTGTAATGATCAAATGATAAACGTCTAATATTTTCTATTTTCAGACGACTGCCCTCAGTTACAAAGTCTTCATTAAGTGTGTTAGCAGAGGATAGTGATTTGAATTTGTCTTTTAATTTGTCGCTAAATCTGCCGTTAATTATTGTTATATCTCCATTAGTTGTAACTTTTGTTGTTTTTATATGGACAACTTGACGTCAATCATTTGTCAAAAAACATCGCGTACAGTAAAAATGCGGCGTGTCTAAATGCTTATGCTTTGCAAATCAACATACTTTCTTTACAGAGAAAATTCTGAAATAGTTTAATGGAGATGCTTTCTAGAGCAGATAATACACAAACGTTCAATAGTGGATCAGTCAATTTAAGTATTTTTGTTGATACGTTTACTTATATATTTATTATATTTAGTTTAAGTCATTTCTTACCGACTACAAATGTAAGCAGAAAAGAAAACACCAAGATCTTCATTACAACATCCATGATGATCACCTGAAACAAAATAACGAGTCAGTTCCAAAAGAACATATATGTTAGTCAGAGAATCATGCAACATTCATTAGGCAAGACATGACAAATGTGCTGATAGTAGTATATTTCAGCAATAAACACACTAAGCGACGATATACCACAAGATTTTGACCACTTCCCTGCATATATGCACGAGAGATAGCGAGTGCATATAAGAAGTGAACTGGTCAAAATCGAGTGGTATACCGTCGCTGCGTGTGATTTATTGCTATTATATCTTGATAGAATATTAAAACTCAGGCATTGAAAGTCAAAAAGGGATTTTTGCCTCAGCCGAGAGCTCGAGCTTGTGCCAGCTGTGGTGTAATGCGAATATGCTCAGGTTCTTTTCACGTATCCACCAATCAGATCACCGTATTTGCGCCAGCATATACTAGTATGATGTAATACGAATTTAATAACAACACGTGAACAATTTGGCGTTTATTAGTCCCTACGGACACCGTCCGGGGGACTTATAGTTTTCGTCATGTCAGTGCGTTTGTGCGTACGTCCGTCCATTTACGCAGATATCTTAGAGATGCCTGGAGTGATTTCATTCAAACTTAGTACAAGGATTATTATCTATGTTTATACATATACACGTCGATTTGTTTCGTGATTCAATCCAATATGGCTGCTTGACAGCTATTTTGTATCGTGTATTTGATGTCGGTGCGTCCGTTCACGTAAATATCTCAGTGATGCTGGAGCGATTCCATTTAAACTTGGTACATAGATTACTCCATATATGATACATATGCCACAGTGGCACCGTTTTTTTAAGATCCGGTCCAAAATGACCGTGTGGCAGCCATTATGTTTCCTTATTTGACGATTGTGTGTCTGTTCATATAAATTTCTGAACGATGCGGGAGCGATAATCATTGAAAGTTGGTACATATATTTATATATAATCCTATGGTGTTCGGCTCGAAGTTGTACGGCTCCGCGAAAAACACGAGTATACGATGACGTCAAACAGAGAAAAATACCATAGGATTATACTCCTTATTACATGAACTTGCCGTATCTCCACCTCTGTGACGTATACCAGCACAGATAAAAAATCCATATTACCCCTCTTTTGCGTCATAAACTGGAACTTTTTTCCTACATGTTACGGTGTCCGTTCATACCTGCATGTCGCGACGGACACAGACCGATTTGTCGTGATCGATACTGTGCTCTCTTGACATTTTTACAAAATTTGACCCGACAAATCCACACATGGAAAAGCATGTCCAACGAAATTTCGAGTCGCTAACACTAAAGCTATTCCCAAGAATGGAATGGAGTTGCCGTCGATCGTATTATTTTAATGGCTCAGTAACGTCGCGTCGTAAGGCAAGGCTCAATGTGGACATCCTACCTGGCGGCGATCCCGTTGGCGGTAAACCTAAATATACACCTCAACGTAAGTTCAACTGAATAATTGAGTACCGTATAAACTTCGGGAAAGCGACATAGGAGGCAAAAGCATAAAGTCATTCGACTAACAACGATAAAGTTCCTTCATCACACAAAAAGTTCCGTAAATTCTCGCTCGTTAAGCCTGCAGCGCAAGGCCGTAACGAGGACATAAGCTGTGGAATCCGACGTATTTCGAAACTTGACTCAGACAACACTCACAATATAACAGAGTTTCCGTCAAGTAACAAAACTAGGATGTATCTTCGGGCGAGATATGTGTCACTGGAAACATCAAAGTCCGTAATATGTAAACATTGACGATCGACATCGGTGACGACAGCATTATGTCCACAAACAAACACACAATACGGTCTACACTACATGTATAATGTGTGCCATCGAACTGAATCTTTCGCGCTCGCCAAGGTCGAAAACTTGTGTGATATTAAAGGTGTACAGTCACCTGAAATCTAAATATGCCCATATATGGTCAAAGGGGCGTTCCTTGGTATTCAAAATGCCCATGTGAGGGCGCTGTTTTTAAAATGCGGCCACCCGCTTAAAATCTGTGATTGGTTAGATTTCCTCTTTCCATGATAACTGTGGCAAAATTGGAACGGGTGACAGTATACCTTTAAGGCTGGTATGCCAAGAAATTGTTCATCAAATTTCAAGAAACTTGGTACAAATGTTGTGCTCTCATTGCTTTAACAGTGAATAATGACATTTATCAGTGCCATATTAATAAATTTTTAATTTGCATAATTAATGAACTTTCCTGTTTTGAGTGATATGTCCAGAAATACTACATCAAATTTGATGAAACATGGTATAGATGTTGATCTCACAGTGCTGTAATACAATTCAATGACACTTATCATTGTCATTTAAATTAACTGCTAATTTGCATACATAATGAATTTTTGTTTTTAGGGTGTATGCCCAACAGCACTGCATCAAATTGTATGAAATGTGGTACAGGTGATAATCTGTCAGTGTTATAATAGAATGAAAAATGTTTGGCAACATCCTGTCGATTAATTACTACTTGAATCATTTTTGTAATTAGGGTGGCAGCCCAGATTGGTTTTACGTTTTCACCACTATGGAGCTCATTCTTGGCCATTAAGCCTAATCTGTATTGCAGTATTTTTAATCACAGACCCAATTAATGAACAGGACTCTATCCTCGCTCTCCGAGGACCTGTAATCAAATTACCAATTAACAAGTGGGGACTGTGTCATCAACGATGACTAGTTTCAAGTGCTATGGAGATATTACGGAACATATCAGTTTCCTGTTACGGTAAGCAATCGCAATTTCAAAACTTTGATGTCGAGTTCCCGAGCAAAATCCTATTTCGTCAAGACAACATTTATGCTATCGAATGCAATGTGATAGTGTCTCTTCAATTTATTGTGTCGATTAATTTAATTAAAATACACCAAGTCTTAGATTAATGTTTGGACTTACTCTCCTTCATTTGCCATGAGCCACGGTTTACCAATGTCTTCTTCATGTCTGAAAGTTCCCCAATCTATACCTCTACGGAGTCAGCGTGAAATGCACGTCGCACAATGAAAGGGAACTCGAAAATTATAATATATTTTCACATCAACCTGCTTTTAATTTATCTCATCGCGATTAATATCAAACTTCAAGAAAATGCATTTAAAACGAGAAAGAAAGAGTGTACTTGCACTGGATTGACTTTGACATCGAAACGGTGGAATGTTTTACAGACACACCTAATGTCCGCGGATCAAAATCAGATTGAGTACTACTTCAAGTTTATAGTGGATGGCTTCTGACATTTCTGTCATTGAAATATCAGCGAGCAACAGATATTGGACCTACTGTGTTGAAGACAATAAAAAAGTTAATTTGTCACTCTATTCCGGTTAAATGTTTTGTATTCATTCGCAATACATAGACTGTGGTGTTTCAACACAGAAAGATGGACATCGAATACCATGCTCATTAAGACGTCATGGAAGCAACTGCAAACAAACAGTCTGGTTACGCAGCAGTACTGCGTATCCCTCAACGTTAAGGTTTAGGAGAGAATATTCGAAGGTGCTTGCACGTGGGGCTAAGTTGACATGTTTCAGCATCAACCGTATTGAGGTAGTATGCGTCTCGAAAGTGAAAGACTTCAAACTTTTGCTCAGACTTTCCTAAATGGTACTTTCAACCATTCTCTTACCAAATCAACAGTATCAATCAGGGGCATCGTGTGAAGTTTCGAACTAGGGAAACAAACTGCCCATGTGTTGAGATATTTGAAATTCAAATTGGCCGCCATCACAGTGTTAACTATATGGGGAAATATTAACGTTAGGATTTTCGAAAACTAAGACTGTGAAAGTTTTTTTCCGCCAAGAGCTACAAAATGAGCCCCCGCACGTGGTAGATCAGAAACGAACTGTAGAAATTTGAGAGTCCAAATATCTGTCCCCAAGGCGCGTTCTACCTTAAGAGACAGAAGTGACGCTCACCATAGTGCAAAACCGTTTTGATGACATGTCGCTCACTACAAGAGAAAGTCGAATTTTGAGACTTCGTAAAAACGTAAATATGCTATTATTCAAACAAAAGAATACAGTGTACTAAAAGGGATATAGTCGTCGAAACTGCGCTCAAGGTCGTGTGGGACCCATACGACCCATGGCAACAGTGTATCCAAGGCACAACAGCGAATGATGACAGTTAAAACATGTCTGTCATAATCTGTCATCATATAATTTAAATGTTGCAGCTATGATGATGAGGTGCATCTTGATCTCGTGCACGAAATACATTGTTTGTAAACAAGAAACTCGCACAGGCGCAGTTTTGACGACTATATCCCTTTAAAAATGCTGGGTGCATAACATTTTGTTGTTGGCATACAATTGTCTTAAAATGCCTTTCATGATAGCTCTATGGAAGATTGCCCTTAGAATTATACTGCATTAAAGTAAAGCTTTTAGAACTTTGCTTTTCTTGACACCATAATCACATCTTGAATTGGGAGGTGTTGTGATGCAATTGTTGAATCTCTTGAGGCGCAAGAAGATATTATACCGTCAAACTAAACCTGGCACCTTATAGAAAGTTAGAAGCCAGGATCAAAAGTTAGCCACAATTGCGACAGCAAATCAGTCCATGTATTTTAATTGACAGTCCTTAAAGCCATTCCTTGGGTATAAAAGAAAGCTTACTTTAGTGGGTTCATTTTTTCGACTGACAGACACGTGGAAGCAACGCGAGCAACTGCTCCAAAAAAACTGGCATAAATATTTCTATAGAGATACATATATAGCTCTGTGCCACCAAGTACCTTTTCTGAATACTTTGGTCATACCATTGTGAGCTTAATACCATCTATTTTATAGTTTCAAGCGAGTTATTGATGAAAAGTTCGTTTCTATACACGGTTAGTGGCGTCGACAACATAGCCGTTGACCATTTCAAACTGCTGTCAATCACATACTGACGCACAGAAGTTGCTAATGATCAAACATTTGCTGTGTACACCGGATAACCTACGATATACATAATTCAGCGAAATCCTCAAACGAACAATGTTCAATAGATATAAACCTGAAAACGGGCGAATGCACACTGAACTGCCGCGATTTACTTAACACAGTTTTTTCATATTTTTATGAGACTATGCTCATGATAATTCGAATGAGGTAGAATGTAGGTATGTGTGTGTACTCTCCTTCATGCCTACACTTTGTCATCAGCTGGCTTCAACCCGGTAGTGTAAGATCACTGGAACTCAGCAATATCGCCCATTATATCAATGTTATGCCGATGTCCAAATTTCAAAGAAGAAGAACCCTAACTTCGTCGGTATACTATTTCTTTTTGAACCAAAAATGTGGCTTTTTATGGTTATGTCATGATGGCTCATCCAAGGCCCGCTGAACGAGTCCCACCTGTGATCGCCATCGATATAATATACACGAGCCACGACGTGATCATAATCGATCGTGACCAGCGGAACGAAACTGACCGCGCTGTTCATCTCACCCACAGTAAAGTCATGACTGTGATCCACAGCCTCTCCAAACATTTCAAGGCAACAGTCTCAAACAGCAGTGTCTTACAACATTATATTCGAGTCCGTTAGCGGCCAATTTGAAATACTGCTGGGACTGAAACCTAAACGCATTGTTGAGTTGACGTCTTCAAGAGACTTGGGCAGCTCGGTACTGTAAACAACGATTTCCGAGTGTAACGAACATGACGGTAAAAACTACCGTATCTTTTTTAATATCGTCTTTTTTGTTACCTTATAGTATCTTATAGTATCTATATTTAGGGGTTACTACACGAAGCTTGGGCGATACCGCGTCGTATTCGAGTGATGTGTCCGTATTTTGACGAGCTGCGCAGCAAAGAGTCAAAATGCGGAACATCACCAGAATACGACGCGGTATCGCCCTAACTTCGTGTAATAACCCCTTTATCATACATGCATGCTTTGGTTATGACTGTTGTCCTACGGACGCTCCAAAATTAGCGACGAAATCAACTGAAATCGACCTTGTTTGCTCCTGGCTGTACTTATAAAAAGGTGGTTGCTGAGGAGTGATGCCAACCGTATCACTTCTTGACATTATGCCGCTATTGGGCCATTCCACTTCAAAGGAGGATTTATGGAGCACTTTTACAGCAAACAATTTAAATATTACGATGTCGACACAGGTTTTCACAATTTGAAGAAGATTTATTTTTAGTTTAAAATGACGGTGATTGTAAAACAGGCTGGAGTGTGTAAAATATATGTGTTTTCGTGTTTTGATACACAACCTCATCTCTGCGTGAAAGTTATCGGTTCGATTTCAAATTCGATAGAGTATGAACAGCTGTAAGCACGGAGCAAGCAGCTCTGCGACATCTATGAATGCACAGTGTATATAATACCCGTACCAGTCAGTTTGCCTCGAAGAATTATACATGTCCTCAGACGTCAAATATGCCGAATTTACCATCTTAGACATGAAGTGAGTACATTAAATTATCAGTCACGTTCAAAGTTCCAAATTTCGACGACAATTTTGAAAAACCAGAAAATAACGATATTAGGATATGTTCAACTACAGCTTTTCGATTGAAAGTTACTAGCCACAATCTTTTTCAAAGGTACAAGTATTTTTACGTTAATAATTGCTGATATGTTGAACGATTCTTTGAACGCTTATGATATTCTTAGATGGAATTTGGCCATCTGATTGGCCTGACCTGCGTAACATTTGGAAGCTTGCGCACATTTCGAACTCAAGCTTTAGAGCTCAACGTGCCATTATGTCTGACAGATGTATGACTTGAGGTTAATTTAATTATTAAAGTTTTGCCTGGTGCAACTCTCTGGATTCACATATAAAAAGTTTGTTCAAGCAGCGACGATGATGTAAAAACAACAACAGCAGCACATTTTTTTAAAAATTTTTCGAGTAAAATCCTTTAAGTTCGATGTGGAGTCGCGCTATCGATGCGATTCGTTACCGTATTCTGTGGAATCAACTACAATGATCTGTGCTCAAGGTAAGCTCCTGATTCCTCGTTCAAATGTTCGCGTTCTTAATAACAACATTGTTTGCTTGTATTTAACTTTATAATATCATTATGAAGTTATAAACGGTGCGCTAGGGTATTTGGTTATGAATATAGGACCATAAGGGTGTAAATTAGCATATGTGGGCGAATAGTCACCGTGCTTCGCTTGGTGATTATTTCCCGCCAAATATGTTAATTTTCATTCCAGAAATTTTATATCCGCAACCAAATACCCGAGCGCACTATTAAATATATTTGAAAACATGCACCGACATGTTACTGTGCCTCAGCGGGATTTCTTAATTCAATAGTGATTTCTGATGGTAAAAATTGTTTAAAGTATCATGTAAGATTTAATTCAATACCAACTTCAATAACTCAGATTGCTGATCTGCAAAACTATGGCGGACTTTTTCAACAGTTAAAGAGTAGTCCTACGCTGTTTACACGCCTGTCACCGGAAGTCCTACTCCAGTATATAGATAAATAGTATAGGAGAATAGTAGGTATTCTTGTGACATCATGGAATTTTAACGAAAAGATCGTGAAGAATCTGCTTTTGTAAAGTATGATTCCTGACAAAAACAGCCAGAATAGTTTAAAGAAGAAATCATGAATTTCTCCCAGCTAATGATTGAGATTGCACGTTGTGGGGAACTAAAACGAATTGGTCGGCAAGTGCAGATTCGGCCATTCGTAGAAGCGGTACTGTGTAAACTTATTATTTTACACTTGTTTTTCAGTCTTATCGTAGTGTTATTGTTTTTATCTTTATCTTCGTCTCTTGTGTCAGCCTTCGGAAACAAACTTATGCAGATGTTGCTTCAGCTACAGTACGATAGTGCCATGCCAATTTTAAGTATAGACAAAGTGACCGTCACAACTATAGGCTATAGTAGGAACGAGTTGTTGGCAGCTACCAGCATTGACTTAC